>NW_007252687.1:77607-90704 GCF_000164805.1 Carlito syrichta
AGCAGGTCGAGGCTGTGGTGGCCAGGAGCGGCCACTGCATTCCAGTCTGGGTGACAGAGTAAGACTCAAACTCAAACTCAAACACACACACACAAAAAAAAATACACAAATTTGTTTTTTGGATTCCCCTTGTTTGTGTGTGTGCATGTGTGCACTATATATATGTATGTGTGTATAAATAATATATAGCTCCATATAGACCATAAAGAAGTAAGTAAACAAGTAACAATATACTTTTCAATTGCAAAAAAAAACCAAAAAACAGTGCTATGAGGAAATATTAGTGGTCTGAAAGAGATAGTAAGGGAAGAAGATTGTTTTAAATTGAATACAAGAGACAACCTTGTTGAAGAAATAACATCTAAGCTGAGACATTAAGGACCAAAGACTACAATAATGGTCATGAGGTTGGGCAGAGAAGCCATTCAAGTGAAAGGAGTCACATGGGTCAAAGTACTAAGGAAGAAAAGTCTCGACCTGATATATCAGCCGAAAAAAGGCTAAAGTAATGGGGCAGAGATAAAGAGGGAGAGAGTGGTTTAGGAGCAAGTTGAAGGCTGAAGAAACAGGAAAATGTAAATTTGTTCAGGGCTTTGTAAACTATAGTGAGGAATTTAGATTTAATTATGAAGGCAATGAGAGGTTATTGAACGGATTCAATTTAGATTTTGTACTTTATGGTAAATGAGTTGCTGGCGCAAAGATGGAAGCAGGATGATTAATTAGTCAGTCAATCTAATTAATAGTCTAAGCTAGAGATGGTAGTGGTTTGTGTTTTAAGGATAAACATAGGTTCTAGCAGTAGATAAGAACAAAGGTAGACAGAATTGAAAAGTATATGAGAGGCAGCATGTACAGGGTGTGCACACATGTGCATCTATACACAAATTTCATCTATATTTGACAAAAAGAGGAATATAGAGTGATGATCCCAGGAAAACACATGCTAATTTTAAATAATTGATAGAAAGTTAAAGAGCTTCTCTCACTTTTTCCTTTAATTTATGATTGGCACATAATAGACATTTTTATGGTGGACAATGTGATGTTTTGCTACATGTATACATTGTGTAAAGATCAAATCAAGTAACTAGCATATCCGTCATCTTAAACATTTTTCATTTCCATGTAATGACAGTATTTAAAAAAGTCTTGTCTAGCTATTTTAAGATATATAGTACATTATTATTAACTCTAGTTAGCCTTCTATGCAATAGAACTTATTCTTCTTATCTAACTGAAGCTTTGTACCTACTGACCAATATCCCACTATCCCTCTCCACCGTCTCCCCTCCTAAGGTAACCACTATTTTACTCTCCATTTCTGTGAAAATAACTTTTTGGATTTCACGTATGAGTGCCATCATGTGGAGTTTATATCTCTGTACTTGGCTTATTTCACTGAACCTAATGTCCTCCAGTTCTATCCATGTTGTTGCAGATTACAAGATTTTATTATTTGTAATGACTGAATTGAATTCCATTGTGTATCTACACCACATTTTCTGTATCCATTCACCACTGATGAACATTTTGGTTGATATCATATCTTGGCTATAGCGAATAGTGCTGCAATAAACATGGCAGTGCAGATATCACTTTAAAATACTTTATTTCCTTGCTTTTGGATATATACCCAGCAATGAGATTACTGAATTATATCACAACTCTATTTTTAATTTTTGAGGAATTTTAATACTGTTTTCCATAATGGCTGTACTAATTTACATCTCTACCAACAGTATGTAAAAGTTCCCTTTTCTCGACATGCTCACCAGCACTTGTTATTTTTTGATTTTTTTGACAGTAGTCATTTAATCAAGCAGGTAAAATATCTCTACAATAAAAATTATAAAACACATAATATAAATAGAAGAAAGCACACATACAAATACAAATGGAAAAATATCTTATGTTCATGACTGGAAGAATTAATATTTGTTTTTTTGCTCTTTTTTTTGAGTTGGAGTCTCACTCTGTTGCCCAGGCTGGAGAGAAGTGGCATACTCATGGCTGCCGTAGCCTTGACCTGCTGGGCTCAGGCGACCTTTCTGCCTTAGCCTTCTAAGTAGCTGGAATTACAGGTACTCACCACGATGCCTGGCTAAATTTTTAAATTTATTGTAGAAATGAGGTCTCGCCAAGTTAGCCAAGCTGGTTTTGAACTGGTGGGCTCAGGCAATCCTCTCACCTCAGCCTCCCAAAGTGCTGGGATTATAAGCATCAGCCACCTTGCCCAGCAATTTAATATTGTTAAAATGACCATACTATCCAAAGCAATATAAAGATTTAACACAATCCCTATCAAAGTACCAATAACATTCTTCACAGAAAAAGAAAAACAATCCTAGAATTTGTATGAAAGCTAACATCACACTGATACCCAAACTGGGTAAAGATCCAACAACAAAAAAGAGAATTACAGGTCAATATCTCTTATGACCATAGATACAAAAATCCTCAACAAATTCCAGCATATTGGATTCAAATCCACATTTCAAAAATCATCTACCATGACCAAGTAGGCTTCATCCTCAGGATGCAGGGTTGATTCAACCTTCACAAGATCATAAATGTAATTAAATACATGAACAGATGTAAAAACAAGAACCACATGATTATATCATTAGATGCAGAAAAAGCTTTTGATAAAATCCAGCATTGCTTCTTGATAAAAAACCTCAAACACCTGGGTATAGAAGGAACATACCTCAAAATAGTAAGTGCCATCCATGATAACCCCACAGCTGGCATATTGCTAAATGGACAGAAACTGGAAACAATTCCCCTGAAAACTGGAATAAGACAAGGCTTCCCACTGTCACCCCTCTTGTTCAAAGTTGTGTTGGAAGTCCTAGCTAGAGCAATCAGACAACAGAAGAAAATCAGGGATATCTAAATAGGAAAAGAGGAAGTCAAGTTATCCCTCTTTGCTGGCGATATGATCCGATACCTTGAAAATCCAAGAGAATCTGTCAAAAACTTGATTGCACTGATTAAGGACTTTGGCAAAATCTTAGGGTTCAAAATTAATGTGCAAAAGACAGTTGCTTTCTTACACACCAACAACAAGCAGACGGAGAACCAAATAAAAAGCACAATTCCAATTCCATTCACAATACCACACACAAATGAAATACCTTGGACTCTTCATAACTAGAGAAGTGAAAGACCCTTAGAATGAGAACTACAAAACACTGCTTAAAGACACAAACACATACAAAAATGTTCCAGGCTCATGGATTGGAAGAATCAACATTGTTAAGATGACCATCCTATCAAAGGCAATCTACAGATTCAACACAATACCCATTAAATTACCAACATCATTCTTCTCAGACCTGGAAATGACAATACAGAAATTTATCTGGAAATGTAAATGACCATGAATAGCCAAAACAATCCTTAGCAAAAGAAACAAAGCAGGAGGTATCACACTTCCAGACTTCAAACTTTACTGTAAGGCTACAATGATCAAAACAAGTACTGGTACAAGAACAGGCATACAGACCAATGGAACAGGATAGAGATTCCAGAAGCAAATCCTCCATTTCTTAACCAACTCATCTCTGACAAAGCCTCCAACAACAACCACTGGGGAGAGAAGAACCTATTCAGTAAATAGAACTGGGAAAACGGGCTGATTCCATGCAGAAGATCGAAACAGGACCCCTACCTGTCACCATACACAAAAATTAACTCTAAATGGATCAAAGACCTAAACATAAAACCTCAAACTATAAGAATCTTAGAAAATGCAGGAGACACCCTTATGGAAACTGGAACTGACAATTCCTGATCAAAACCCTAAGTGCCCATACCATAAGAGATAAGATAGACAAGTGAGACCTCGTCAAGTTGACAAGCTTCTGCAAAGCAAAAGAAACCATCAAGAGAGCAGGGAGATAGCCCACAGAATGGGAAAAAAATATTTGCCAACTGTATATCTGACAAAACAAACAGCCCCATTAAAAAGTGGTGAAAAGACATAAATAGGCATTTCTCAAAAGAAGATATATAGGCAGCCAACAGACACATGAAAAAGTGCTCAGTCTCACTAATCATCAGAGAAATGCAAATCAAAACCACATTGAGATAGCACCTAACCCCAGTAAGAATGGCCATCATTAATAAAACAAACAACAACAGATGCTGATGAGGATGTGGAGAAAAAGGAATGCTTCTACACTACTGGTGGGAATGCAAACTACTGCAAACTCTTTGGAAGACAGTGTGGCTATTTCTGAAAGAACTAGAAATTGGCCTTCCGTATGACCCAGCAATCACCCTATTGGGAATATACCCATAGGAACTCAAGACATTCTACTAAAAAAAATACCTGCACATGCATGTTTGTTGCAGCTCTATTCACAATAACAAAAACATGGAACCAACCATGCTGCCCATCGAAGCTGGACTGGCTTAAAAAAAATGTGGTTCATATACACAATGGAATATTATGTAGCCTTAAAGGACAAACATAGGGACTTCACAGCAACTTGGATGGATTTAGAATTTATCATACTCAGTGATCTATCACAGAAACAAAGAACAGAGTACCATATGTTCTCACTCATAAGTGGACTTTGAACAATTATCATAACACTATAAGAAAGGAATTTTCAGTAGTGGGAAACTGCCAGGGGAGGGGGGTGGGATTGGCAGTTGAGGGAAACTGCCAGGGAAGGGAAAGGAACACCTCATCAACAAGGGTTCCCCCATAATGAACATTTGAATGCCTAACCCTGAATTGTACCACACATCTTTAAAATAAAGGGGAAAAAAAGAACTTGAATTGTCAGAGCAATCTTGAATAAAAAGAACAAAACTGGAGACTTGCTATCTGACTTCAAAACATACTACAAAGCTATAGTAACCAAAACATCATGATACCAGCATAAAAGCAGAAACATAGACAACCTGAACAAAATAGATAAACCAGAAATAGAACTATGCATCTGTTTTTCAACAGAGATGCCTAGTACACATATGGTGAAAGGATAGCTTCTTCAATAAATGATGCTGGAGAAACTGGATATCCATATGCAGAAGAATGAAACTAGGTCTTTATCTCTCACCATGTACAAAATTAACTCAAAATAGATTAAAAACTTAAATGTAAGATTCAAAACTATGAAACACTATAAGAGAAAACATATGGGAAAAACTCTATGACGTTAGTCTAGACAAGGATTTTTAAAATATAAAAACTCAGAAACACAGGTAACAAATGTAAATATAGGAAAATAAGATTATACCAAACTAAAACGCTTCTGCATGGCAAAGGAAACAATCAGCAGGGCAAGAAAACAACCTACAGAATGGGAGAATACATTCACAAGCTGCATGTCAGATAAAATATACAATATGCATTAAGAAACTTCACCAACAAAAAATCCCCAACAACCTAATTAAAACAAGCAGCCCCATTAAAAAGTTGGAAAAATACATGAATAGATAATTCTCAAAAGAAGACATATGAGCAGCCAACAGACACATGAAAAATTGCTCAGGCTCACTAATCATCAGAGAAATGCAAATCAAAACCACACTGAGATACCACTAACTCCAGTAAGAATGGTCATCATTAATAAAACAAAAAATAACAGATGTTGGAGAGGAAGTGGAGAAAAGGCAATGATTCTACCCTGTTGGTGTGAATGCAAACTAGTTCAACGTCTATGGAAAACAGTGTAGCAATTCCTAAAGTAACTAGAAATTGACCTGCCATAAGATCCAGCAGTCCCCCTCCTGAGTATATACCTGGAGGAACTTAATTCACTCTATAAAAAAGAAATTTGAGCACACATGTTTATTGCAACACTATTCACAATAGCAAAAACAAGGAACCAGATGTTCTGCCCATTGAAACTGAACTGGATAAAAAAATGTGGTACATATACATGATGGAATATTGCACAGCAATAAAGTAGGACAAACATATAGACTTTCAGGAACTTGGATGGATTTGGAGTCTATAATTCTCGGTGATCTATCACAAAAACGTAGAACTGAGAACCATATGTTCTCACTCATAAGCGAATTCTGAACATTTACCACATTACTATAAGAAAGGGATTGGCAGTAGCCAGAAATTGCCAGGGGAGGAAGGAGCACAAAACATCAGTAAGGGTACCTGATTTCAAACAGGGTGAAGTGGGGACCAAAAAGAGGCCCAAACTTTACCTGTATGCTGACCATTTGTATACCTAATCCTGAATTGTACCTCACATCTCAAAAAAAAAAAAAGTAGACAAAAGACCTGGATAGACATTTCACAAGGAAGATATGTAAATGGCCAAAAAATGTATTTAAAAACGGTTCCACATCACTAATCATTAGAAAATGTAAATCAAAACCACAATGCTATATCATCTCCCTCTAGTCACAATGACTACTATTAAAAACTAACAAAAAAAGAAGTCGCGTTTGATGTTTAACCATTGCATTTAAAGTTTTTAAAAATTAATTCTAAGATGCACATTTATAAAAATCAATCTCTCTGATTTCAGATTTATTAAATACCTGAACACATTCAATGAAAGAAAATGCCATATTTCTCATTATTGTAAAAATAGCATCAGTAATTCCCCAGTTTCAAATTCATAACATTTTGCCCATGTGTTATTTTAAATTTTAAATTTTATCCAGTGAAAGCAAGATGACCAACTATAGGGACCTCATGCTAGGTAATCTCCCACACAGAAAGACCAAAAACATGAATGAGCCACTACATTTTGGTCAGAATAACTAAAGAAGAGTGTTAGAGTACAGAAAGGGAGTGGCAAAAACTCAGAATGACAACAGAGAAAGCATAGAACAAGGATGGAAACCTCTTCCCGCTGCCAGAACATTCCCCTAGTTGGGATCTTCTTGGAAACAGCAGAGACTTCTCTTTGGATAACAGTTAAGCAGGAGGCCTTCCATGACCCCTATTACCATCACAGTCACCTGAAGTCTTTCAGTCCTCACAGGCATTGGGTTCAGCTTAGGAAGCTGCCTGGAGTTCACATACCTACACTACTCCAGAGAAGGAGTCCATGTTGTGCCCACTCCTTGTGTCCCAAGCTGCTACTGCAATGTTCATTTTGGAACCATTGCCACTGCTAGAGTATACTCTGCACCAGGGGCCAATGGCCACTGCATCCCTCCAGCCTTGAGACTCTGCTGTCCTTGCATCACACACACACAGTGGTGCTCTACTCCCCAGCTGCACTGTTGCAGCTATGTACCTGTTTGGAACAAGCAGCCTTGAAGTCACTCTACTCCTCCATCCCTTTGTGGCTGCACCCTACCTTCAGCTACCTGTATCCCTAGGTCAAATAAATCATTATACTCTCTGGCACCTGAACCTATCCAGTACCCTGTTCCTTGGGAATTAGAGCTTCAGGGAAGCACATGACTCTGGCACCTGAGTCCATGCTGTATCCTGTCTTAAGGGGACCAGGTGCTCAGGCCTGATGGAGAAGTTATACCCAAGCCTGTGGAGCAACTGAACTCCCTCAGCCCTGAACAACCTGGTATCCCATCCCCAGAGAATTACAGCTTTGGCCTAGTGAAAAGCTGAAAGCCTGATGCCCAAGCCCATGTGGTGCCTTGTCCCTTGGGAACCAGATGCACTGGCCTAGCAGAGTAGCTCTACACCCAACTTCAGTGCTTTGCCTCCCCAAATTGGAGATTCAGCCTAGGGGAGTGACTGTGACACTGACAATTAAGCTCATGTGGTGCCAACCCCTCAGGGATACAGAGCCTGGCCCACAAGACCAACTATACCCTTGGTACCTGAGCCAATATGGTGCCCTGCCACCCAGGGAAGCAGAGCTTTGGATGAGCTGTACTGGCTATTCTTTGGGCCAAACAGCTGCAGTGCCCTACCTCCCTGGACCAGAATGAGCCCACTGAAGTCTGAGCTGCTGAGGAACTCCACCTCCCTAGGGAGTGAAGCCAACATGATCCTGTTCCCCACCCCCTGAAGCCCAAGCCTCAGCTGTGCCCTGCCATTCCTGGGGTCTTGCTATCATCACACCTGGCCTCACAGAGTGTGTGCCACTGTTGTGTCCCACCACTCCAGCATCCAGAGTCACCATTATGCAGTACCCATTTCTGTTGCTCAAATTGCCACTGTGTCCTGCTGACTATGGGACCCACATTTTAGCTGTGCCTTGCTCCCCATGGCATAAACCTCTGGAAAGCCCCTTCTTCCCTTGAGCCATGCCAGTGCTGTACCCTGACCCCCCAGGATCAAAGTTAATACTACATCTGTGCTCCTTGGGCTCAAACTACTGAGGGGTGCCTTAGAGTTATACTCCTTTGCTTGGTGAAAGAGCTGTATTCACTCATAACTCAGAGAAAACCTGCACCCACACCACAGGTGCCATATTTGTTCAACAAGACACTGAGCCCAGGACCCCAGCTCCATAGCCACTATGAGCACCTGTGACCTGGAACACAGAGGCCCTGTGGCTGCTTATGGCCTGTGTCTGACCTGACACCCACTCAGCTAAGTCTTGAGAACAGTTTTAAGAAATGCACAATAAAAAGGATGCAAATTGTGACAATAAAATAATAAATCACAAAGAGGAGGGCATAAATCTAGAATATTTGATGTGACCCAAGATAAGTTGTTATCATCTAAAAATAATTGATTATAGCTAAGATAGTTTATGTAAGTCCCACGATAACCATAAGGAGTAAAACTATAGCAGATAACGTAGATGAGAAGAAGAAAAGAACCAAAGCTTAGCAATATAGAAAATCATCAAATCACAAAGGTGGACAAGAAGAGAGGAAGAAAGGAATAACGGATCTAAAATTAATATAATGGAACGGGTAAGTCCTTACCTGTCATTGATAAACTTTAATGTAAATAGATTAAACTCTCCAATCAAAAGACAGAGTGGCTGAATAAAAAAAACAAAAATGAGATCCAATTATATGCTGCCTACAAGAGACCCATTTAAGGACAAACATAATTTGAAAATGAGATGGAAGAAGATATTCCATGCAAATAGTAACTAGAAAAGAGCAGGGGTAGTTATATTTATATCAGATAAAACAGTCTTCAAGTCAAAAACTGTTACAAGAGACAATAAAGGTCATTATTTAATAATAAAGAAATCAAATCATTAAGAAGACAAAACAATTGTAAATATAAATACACTCAATATTGGAGCTCCAAAATATATAAAGTAAATATTAATGAACATGAAATAAGAAATACAGTAATACCAGGGGACTTCAATACTCACTTTCTTTCTCTCTTTTTTTTTTTTTTTTGAGTTGGAGCCTCACTCTGCTGCCCAGACTGGAGTGCAGTGGCATGCTCGGGGCCACTGCAGCCTCGCCCTGCTGGGCTCTGGTGATCCTTCTGCCTCATCCTTCCAAGTAGCCAGAAATACAGGCATGTGCTACCATGCCCAGCTAATTTTTGATTTATTATGGAGATGAGGTCTCACCAAGTTGCCCAGGTGGGTCTCAAACCCGTGAGCTCAGGCAATCCACTAGCCTTGGTCTCCCGAAGTGCTGGGATTACAGACTGAGCCACCGAGCCCTGCCAATACCCACTTTCAATAATATCTGAATCAAACAGATAGGTTTATAAGAAAATCTGAAATTGAACTTCCCTTTAAACCAAATGAACCTAACAGACATATATGAGATTTTCCATCTAATAGTATATATTATATATATAACAGAATATATATTTTTCTCTAGTATATATGGAACATTCTTCAATATAGATCATAATTTAAGCCACAAAACAAGTCAATAAATTCATCTAGTATTATCTTCAACCACAATGGTACAAAACTAGAAATCAATAACAGGAGGAATCTTGGAAAATTTATAAGTATGTGGACATTAAGTAATCTGTCCTGAGCAATCAATTGGTCAAAGAAAAACGTTAAAAGAAAAGTTAAAAATATTCTTGAGACAAATGGCAACTGAAGCACAACATATCAAAAGCTATGGGATACAGCAACTGTAAAAGTAATTCTAAGAGAATGTTCACAGTAATAAATGAATAAGTGCCCAAATTTAAAAAGAAGAAATGTCCCCCAAACATAGTCTAACATTATGCCTCAAGGATCTAGAAAAAGAAGAATGAAGTAAAGTGAAAGCTAACAGATGTAAAGAAATAATAACGATCAGAGGAGAAATGAATAAAACAAAAGCCATAAGGGAAAGAGATAAAATTGAGTTGGTTCTTTAAAATTGAGTTGATTCGTTAAAATATTAATTTAAAAAGCCCTAGCTAAATTAAAAAAAGAGAGAACACTAAAAAAAAAAAAAAGGGGGGGGTGAAGTGGCAAGATGGCGACGGGGCAACCTGATCTCTGAAGCCCTCTACAAAGGAGATCTGCAGTGGGTCTCTGACTCTCGCCCCGGGAGGCTGTGGACCCCAACATCACAGCCTGCTCTTCATATGGAGCTCGGCCATTGCCACCACTGGGACATCGCAACAGACTGGACAGTCACTGCGGCGCAAATGGTGCCGCTGCCACTGCAGGCCCTCCCCCCACCACCACTGCCACCGTCGTGGCCTCCATGATGGCCGTAACACATCACACCACCCGGGCCCGAGGTGATCCACATCAAACCCCTTCAGGGAAGATCTGCTGGGATGCCTGCCACCTCTCCTGTGACAGAGACTGTCCTGCCTACCCACTGTAAGGCTCCTGTTGCCTGCCCTGAGGCAGGCAGCCATCTTGTTCCTGTCCGGCCCCACCCCCTCTGGAGCGAGCAACTGAGATAGCAACACCTGCTGGCGATTCAAGGTAACAACACCGGAATGGGAGAAACAAGCTTGATAAAGACATAGACCAGAGTGCCGAACGGAGGGTAATCTGAACTGTCCTTCACAGCAGATCAGGGGCAACTGACCCTAACTGCAAACTAATTTACCAGCTTGAAAAGAAAACTAGAAATCAGACTGGAAAGGACACTGGACTTAAACGAAATGTCTCAGAGTGTGCTTCATTGATTCTATTAGTTTAATGACTTAATTCTAATTCTACTGTAGTGTTCCCTTTTTTCTTTTTTCCTTTTCCTTTTCTTCTCTCTGTAAATCATATCTTTGTATAGAGGAACAGCATGCTAACAAGGTGGTTGGTTAGCTTGTATGTTAGCATCACTATATATTTTATTTTTACTTTTTATTTTTGGTATGAGAATTGGTTCGTCTGTAGCTGTGGTCTATTGTTTTTATCTGTTTCAGTATAGGCCTCTCTCTCTATTAGTTGGCACACTCGCTTGTTTCCCCCCTTACTCCTCTATCTCTCCACTCCCCTCTTCAACCCACTATCTGCTCCATTCTCTCCCCTCTGCTAACCACATTTTATTTCAGGGAGTAAACCTACAGCCCAACTGCACGAACACACTCCAGGGCAGTGGGAAGTAGGTTCCACATTATCCACACACCTGTCAGCGAATACCAGGACCTGCAGAAAGATTTTGAATCACAGCTCTCCCCTTAAGTAAATCTCAAAGCTGCAAAAAGGACCACCTCCAACCTACAGTGCAACTCCAGAATTGAACAAAGTAAGAGGACATACATAAAGAATAGGAGATTGAACAAATAGAAGTAAAACCAATCCCTTTACCCCTGAATAATAGAATTAAAGAAGACAGTGACGTGGAGAGAAGGAAAAAGTAGGGAGGGGGAAAAAAACCACACAAATGAAGAAAAACCAAAAGAAGAATATAGGTCTCACACAGATCCCTGGGAAATCAGACACTGAGAAAACAGATTCTGGAACACAAACAATGAAGAGCCCCCAGAATGACTGGTTACATGCAACAAACCCAGACATCAAGACATTAATGGAGAGAATTAAAAAAATTGAGGAGAGGCAAGAGGAAAATAGGAAGGAGCTGATGTCAGAAATGACAGCAGTAAAGAATACTGTGATGGAAATGAACAACAGACTGATAAGCATGGAAAGCAGAATCAGCCAAGCAGAAGAAAGAATCTCAGAGCTCAAAGACCAAAACACAGAACTAACCCAAACGGTCAAAAGCATAGAAAAGAAGCTCAAAAAGACAGAACAAAACCTCCAAGAGATGAATGATCACTTCAAGAGACCAAACCTAAGAGTAATTGGGCTTCCTGAGGCAGAGAGAGAAACAGAAGCCACACTGGAACAAACATTTCATGAAATCATTCAAGAAAACTTCCCTCATCTCATTAAGGATGAAAAAATTCAAACACAAGAGATTCAGAGAAACCCTGCAAGACAACAAATGAGAAGACCAACTCCCAGACACATAATAATTCGCCTAAACAAAGTAGCTATAAAAGGAAAAATTCTAAAGGCAGCAAGAGAAAAAGGCCAGACTACCTACCAGGGAAAACCAATTAGAATAGCAGCAGATTTATTCACAGAAACTCTTCAGGCCAGGAGAGCCTGGAGCACTATCTTCAAAGTACTAAAAGGAAAATAATTTCAACCAAGAATTACCTACCCAGCCAAACTAAGCTTCATTAGTGAGGGAGAATTGAAATCTTTTCCAGATATCCAATCCCTAAGAACCTACGTTGCCACCAGACCACCTCAACAAGAAACACTTAAGAAACTACTGAACACAGAAGAAAAAGAAAAAAGAACAACAGCATTCTTCACAAGATACAGGCAAAAGATTAAAAACACACATGAACCAACTCCAAAACCCAAAGAAAGACAACAAACAATCAGGAACAACTCTGTAAGAACCTTATGACAGGGACCAACTCTTGCATTTCAATTATTAGCCTAGATGTGAACAGACTAAATGCACCACTGAAAAGACATAGAATGGCAAAATGGATAAAATAACATCAGGCAACAATCTATTGCCTTCAAGAGACTCACCTCACTAGAAAGGACACCCACAGACTCACAGTAAGAGGATGGGAAACAAACTTTCAGGAAAATAGAATACAAAAGAAAGGAGGAGTAGCGATCTTAATTTCAGACAAGATACCCTTCAAGCTATCAAAAATCAAAAAAGACACAGAAGGCCACTATGTAATGATAACAGGCTCAATCTATCAACAAGAAATATCTATCCTAAACATATATGCACCCAACATAGGTGCGCCAACTTTCATAAAGCAA
>NW_007252687.1:91265-91983 GCF_000164805.1 Carlito syrichta
AACACACAAGAAGAAAATGGAAGGAACAGAAATTCACAACCTAACAAGCCACCTAAAGAAGCTGGAAAAGCAAGACCACAAAAACCCTAATGTCAGCAGAAGAATCTAGATCACAAAAATAAAAACCCAAATCCAGGACATAGAAGACAAAAAGATAATACAAAAAAATCAATGAAACAAAAAGCTGGTTCTTCGAAAGAATAAACAAGATCGATGGTCCCCTAGCTAGACTGACCAAGAAAAAATGAGAAAAAAACCAAATAAGCACAATCAGAAACACAAAAGATGAAGTCACATCTGACCCTGAAGAAATACAAAAGATCATTAGAGACTACTATGTACACTTATATGGAAACAAACTTGAAAACCTTAAGGAAATGGAGGACTTTCTGACATCACACAACCTACCTAGGTTGGAGCCAGAAGAAATTGAGACCATAAATAGACCAATAACTATCAAGGAAATCGACTACGTAATAAGAAAACTTCCTACAAAAAAAAGCCCTGGTCCAGATGACTTTCCAGCAGAATTCTACAAGACATTCAAGGAGGAGCTGATACCAATCGACTGAGGGTATTCCAGGCGATTGAAAAAGATGGAACTCTCCCAAAATCATTTTACAAAGCCAACATCACATTGATACCAAAGCCAGGTAAAGATCCAACAAAGAAAGAGAACTACAGGCCAATATCTTTGATGAACATAGATGCTAAAATG
>NW_007252688.1:0-469 GCF_000164805.1 Carlito syrichta
TTATACAACTAACCCTGCCACCTACATTAAAGAGCTCCAATACCTTATCCAGTCCTATAGCCTCACCTTTCATGATATCTATCTTATTCTCTCCAACACCCTACTTCCAGAGGAATGTAGAAGGGTTTGGGAACAGGCTAGAACATATGCAGATGAAATTCATCAAACTACCCCCGCTCACCCCCTTGGGGCGACAGCAGTCCCAGACCAAGATCCAGGCTGGGATTACAACTTTCCTGCTGGCATTGAGGCTAGGGACCGTTTTTCTACTTGCCTCCTTTCCGGGTTGCACAGGGCCGCACAAAAGACAGTCAACTTTGAAAAACTCCAGGAAGTCATTCAAGACAAAGAGGAAAACCCCTCCAACTTCCTCAGCTGGCTCACTAGGGCACTCCGACAATTTACTAACATAGATCCTGAAATGCCTGATGGCCGGCAACTCCTAATGACATATTTTTTCTCCCAAAGC
>NW_007252688.1:1178-2076 GCF_000164805.1 Carlito syrichta
TCAAGTATGGGACATAGACTCCCCCTCCCTAGCACACTGCCCCCCAGTCCACATTCAACTTAAAAATCCTTTCGCACATCCTAATCAGCCACAGTACTCCCTTCCTACCTCCAGTCTTCTAGGACTCCAACCTGTCATTAACTCTTTGCTACAAAAGGGATATCTGCACCCCACTAACTCCCCATTCAACACCCCCATTTTAGCTATACGAAAACCAAATGGCACTTACCACTTAGTGCAGGATCTAAGGCTCATTAATGCAGCTGTCATCCCCATCCACCCACTAGTTCCTAATCCCTATACCATCTTATCTTCAATTCTTCCAACTGCTACTCACTTCTCGGTCCTCGACCTTAAGGATGCATCCTTTACTGTCCCCCTGGCAACAGACTCACAAAACATTTTCACATTCACATGGACTGATCCAATATCTCGCCACTCACAACAACTCACTTGGACGGTCCTACCACAAGGCTTTCGAGATAGCCCCCACCTGTTTGGTCAAACTTTAGCAGCAGATCTTAAATCTCTCTCACTTACCGAATCTACCCTTATTCAATACGTGGACGACCTCCTCCTATGTAGCCCTTCTTTAGCTGATTCTCAAACAGACACTGCACTCACCCTTAACTTTCTAGCAGAGGGAGGATATTGGGTATCCCCTCAAAAGGTCCAACTGTCTGTCAAACAAGTCACATATCTAGGGGTAGCCATCTCATACCAACAGAAGGCTATAACAACAGATCGGAAGGCCCTAATTAAATCCCTAAATATACCTAAAACTAAGCAGGAAATTCAATCATTTTGGGGGCTAGTGGAATACTTTCGGGCGTGGATCCCCAACTTTGCCTTACTCACGAAGCCACTCTATACTCTCATAAAGGGAGACCCCAATGAG
>NW_007252688.1:2607-37607 GCF_000164805.1 Carlito syrichta
TATAGCTGCCACTCGGGCATTTCAGCTAGCGGCTGGACACTCTCTTTCTCTTTATACTGACTCCAAATATGTTTTCCATATTCTCATCTCTCACGCAGCCATTTGGAAGGAAAGGGGACTATTTACCACTAAGGGATCAGCTGTGGTTAATGCTAACCTCATTTCTGCTCTCCTTGTTGCCTCCTTACTCCCCACTAACATTGGCATTTGTCACTGTAAGGCTCACCAGCCGGACTCCTCACTCATTACTCAGGGAAACTCCAGGGTGGACAATGCAGGCCGACAAGCAGCTTTAATATCTGTTCCTGCCTTGGCTGCTGTTGCTCGCCCTGACCCAGACCACACACTCCCCACTAATTCACCACCCTCAACCTCTCCCTCCATTACAGACCTTATTCCATACCTACACTCAATCTTTCACACCAATCCTTCCACACTGACGTCTTTCCTAACAAATTTTTACACTCTCACTTCCCAACATAAGGAACCCATAAAAAGCGTTACCTCACAATGTTCCATCTGCCAGCGAGCCAACCCCAATACCCCTCTGAAACCGGGAAACTTTCCTACCCATCAAGCTTGGGGACAACTCCCAGGAGCAGACTGGCAGGTCGACTTCACTGTCATGCCCCCAGTACGTAACCTAAAATACCTCCTTGTCTTTGTGGACACCTTTTCCGGGTGGGTAAAAGCGTTTCCAACCTCAAATAAACGAGCAGCAACAGTAGGGTCTATCCTTGCTAGCCATATCATTCCTAGGTTCGGTGTCCCCACATCCCTACAATCCGACAATGGGCCCGAATTCACTTCACGGGTGGTACAGTCTCTAACAACTGATCTTCATATTGATTGGCATTTCCACGTTCCATACTGCCCACAGTCATCTGAGAAGGTAGAGCAAACTAATTGGATCCTTAAAGACATTCTCACTAAAATATCCCTCGAACTACATCAAAATTGGGTCACCCTCCTTCCTTTGGCCCTCTTCCACCTATGAGTTCTCCAAAAAAAAACCGTCCCAACTCTCACCTTTTGAAGTAATGTACGGCCATCTGGCGCTGCCTCCGGGAGTCCCTACCTCAACCCCTCTGACACCCACATATATACTTTACCCTCTCTTGTCTTTCATTCATTCCCACATTTGGGAATATCAAAACCTCCTCTTACTTGTCTCACCCAGCAGTCAAATCCCACCTCCTCTCCTCCCTGGACAGTGGGTCTATCTCTCTGACCCAGAAACAAAGTCTCTTTTAAACCCAAAGTGGTCCGAACCTCTTCAGGTAATTTTATCGACTCCCACGGCCGCAAAACTTATCACGGGCCGTTGTCAGGTCACCCCATGGATTCACATCTCCCGCCTAAAGCCTGCTGCCCCTCCTTCCTCACGTCTCACCCATAATATTTGTCCACCCACCTACAGGTATACCTGCTCCAAGGTTCCAGACCAACCACTTAAGCTTCGCCTGTCTCGACTCACCACTCATCCCAACCCAAATCCAAACCAACATCCTGGATACAACACAGAACACCTGTGACCCTTGGCCCCTCTCCTTTCTTGGCCTGATTGCCATCCTACTTAACTATATTACTCACCTGTTCGACACCCACAAGCTGGCCATCTGCAGCAAAAATTCTGTTGGCTACTACCTATCTCCTAATTGTCACAGGCTTTGTTCTCATCAAATGCCTCCTTTAAACACCAAAGTAGCCCCCAGTTTTGCCTCCAAAGTAACTACCCTCTTATTTCTCATCCTTCCATTAACCTAAACCTACCAACCTCACCTCTATTATGCACCAGGTAACTTTTCCTGGAAAATAATAAATGTCGCTACACAAATTGTAGTCTCCACCTACCTTGGACATGGGCAGTTGATATTTAACTTTGATCTTTGCAAACTATGGCCCAGCCTTCCATTGTCCCCGAGGGATGGGGAGGCTTTTCCACCAGAGGATGGGGATGTAGTTATGGCAGTCTGGAAGATGAAATCCAACTCAAGAACGTCAAGTTCTATGTCTGTCCTGACACGGGAGACAAACACTGCCACAAACCCCAGCAGTTTCACTGTGCTGCCTGGGGATGCGAAACCATAGCCCCATGGAAAGGCAATTCTGAACTTTCATATCAATTGTAAGACGGCTCTCCACTTTTCCCTGTACACAACCAAAACCTGCGATCCACTATGGCTTATCATCACCCTGTGGGACGCTTTTAGCCTACAAAGACATGGGACACTGGGAAAACATGGGGCCTTCCAGGCATGTTATTTACAGTCCAACGAAGGCCTATTCTATGCACCCCCAATCCCGTGGGACCATTGCACAACATAATTCTACCCAAACCTGTACCCACGGACTCGAAAATTCAACTTCTCCCCCTCTCACCCCAAAGGGGGTAACAATCATTTCACCCACTTTAAAGGACCCTCCCATTCCCTTACCGCCTGATCACTTTCTTCACTTACTAATGGCGGTACACTAGCTACTTAATAAAACCCACCCCTCTCTGGCAAAAGATTGCTGGCTATGCTTAAACCCAGGGCCCCCATATTATGTGGGATTTGGAGCAGTTTCCTCTGTAGGCAATGCGGAAACTAACATAAAGATACTTACTCTTACTGATATACAAAATGAGCAATTATGTCCCGGGGCACTCATCCCATACTGATGCTAGATGACCTCCAGCAACAAGAACGTGTCTCTTCTCCCCAACCTTTCCCATAACTACATCCCCCCTCCGATTATCCTGCAACAACACCGCTCATATTAACATCGCTACCTTCCAAAATCAAACCATCCTCCATTTTGCCGTGGTACTCCCTACCACGTGGTTTGCCTGTACCCGAGGAATCACCCCCTGTATCAGCCTACAGCATCTCAAAGACACAACAGAACTGTGCATCCTAGTCCACATCCTACCCCAGGTCTACATTTATGAAGGAACGGAAGGTAGACAACACCTCAAACTCTTTAACACCACCCGCTCAAAATGGAAACTGTTGGTTCCTTTACTCATGGGACTAGGCATTGCTGGAGCTACAGCCATAGTCACAGCCTCCTTAATTTGGGGCAACCAAAATCTTAAATAGCTTAGTACACAAATTGACACTGATTTACGACTATTAGAGTCAAATGTGTCTCAATTAGAACAACAGCTTGACTCTCTTGCTGAAGTAGTTTTACAGAATAGACGAGGCTTAGACCTCTTTTCCTGAAACAAGGAGGGTTGTGCATAACTCTAGGGGAAGCCTGCTGCTTTTATGCCAACAAATCAGGGATAATAAGAGAAACTCTAGCGCAAATAAGGGACAATATACAACACCGGGAATCGCAAAACCAGGCCTATGGTAACTGGTATCAAACTCTCTTCTCATAGCCCCCCTGGCTCACTACCCTGGTCTCAGCAATAGCCGGCCCAATAATCCTCCTCCTATTAGCTGTAACCCTAGGACCATGCATCATCAAATATCTCCTTACCTACATGAAGACCTTACCTCAAACTTTTCAAATCGAAGCCTTAACCTTCTATTGCTCAATAGCTACCAACCTGTTCCTGTAAAAACTCCAGAGCTATAACAACCAAATTTTCATCTAATTTTTCTTTTAGAGATGCTCTCTTCCAGGTTTTCTGTCTACTTCCACAGTCTGCTACAGGACAGCTGGTTACTACCATCCCCGTGCTCATTAGAAGACTGGCCGGAACAAGTCGCTGTTTTACACTTACAAGGAAACTTCATGGACCTCTCACCTGCGGAAATCTACACCTTCAGCACCTACCTTTGGGCCCTGCTCTGGCTGGTTCTGCACCCTTCTACCACCTTACCCCCACAACGCCCCTGACCAGCAGGAAGTAGCCAGAAAGAGTAACGACGCCCCTCCCCATAAAACAGAAAAGGTGGGAATGAAAGGTGCAGGAAGCAACCAGAGGGGTGGCTCCCAAAATGGAGCCGACACACAGGATAACAAAGGCCCTCGGTCCCGCCTCTGCAAGCACAATTCCCCACGCGTGCCAATTTCAAACTTCCCCGCCCATGGTCAATTTCAACCCTTCCCGGGTGCATCAATTTCAAACATTCCTGGGCACGTCAATTTCAAACTTGCAAGCCTCCAATCAGTAGCCAGCTTTGTTATGCATCCAATAGGACCATAACACGGCATTGGCCCCACCCTACTCCCATGCAGCTCCTCCACTAGGAGCATAGCACGGCCCCTTCCAGCCCCTGTCAGGCTGATAAATACAGCCCTCTCCCTGCAACTCTCTCTCTCTCTTTTTTTCCTGTTTTTCCATTACAGATCTTCTCTATAACAACCCTTTTAATAAATCTCTTGGTCCTGGCCGGGTGTGGAGTCATTACTGGTGCCAAACTTCTTACAGAAACAACCTAGGGTTTTTTTATTTTTTAATGAGTAATTTGGCAGGCAGGGGCCTAAGGAATTGACACTGTTAATTGGTTAGAGATAAAACCATAAAGGTGTCAAAACTTTCTTCCCATGCAGAGCCAGTTTCTGGAACGGAGACTTTGGGGGGTGTGGGGGCGCTCATGGGACCAGTTGATTCAGCTCCTTAGTGTGAGTCATGGGTTCAGGTGAGGTTTGTTAGTTCAGTGGTTCCCAGTCTTTTTTTTTTTTTTACTTCAGGGACCCGTTTTGTGGAAGACAGTTTTTCCATGGAGTGGAGTAGAGGTACAGTCAGGCATTAGATTCTCATTAGGAGCATGCAACCCAGATTCCTGCATGTGCAGTTCACAATAAGGTTCTTGCTCCTGTGAGAATCTAAATCCCCTGCTGATCTGACAGAAGATGAAGCTCCACCCACCTGCCACTCATCTCCTGCTGAGCACCCAGTTCTTAACAGGCCATGGGCCGACCTGGTCCACCAGAATGCAAAGTCTAAAAAATATCTCAAAGATCAGTCTTAGGGTTATGTTATATACAGAAGCAATTGAGGAAGTTACAAATCTTGTAAAAAATGGTTGTTTCCCAGCACTTTGGGAGGCCGAGGTGAGTGGATCATCTGAGCCTGCAGGTTTGATACTGACCCGGGCAACTTGGCAAGACCTCGTCCCTACAATCAATAAAAAATTAGCTGGGCATCATAGTACGCGCCTGTAGCTCCGGTTACTTGGAAGGCTGATGTGGAATGATCACCAGAGCTCAGCGGGTCAACTCTGGGGAGGCAGTGAGTGTGCCATTGCACTCCAGCCTGGGCGACAAAGTGAGACTCCAACTCCAAAAAAAAAAAAAATGGTTGTTTAACTATAGAAGGTATACAGAGGGTGATCACAGTTGCTTATGTCTTTCAGCTGATCAAACTTCTGGATGCCATCAAGGAAGCTTGCAAGACCTAAGGGTCCATTATTCCTTAATAGAAAATAAGTTTGTCAACCTTGTAGGCAGCTTCCTTTCTTCCTACCCTTCACCAGGACTCAGGACATGACAAAATTTAGGCCTTTATCACAATTCTAACCTTGTGACCTTCTATTAATTTTATGAAGGTGATTGATTTTACAAGGGTGATTTCACTCCATTCCCACCCCCTCAGTTCCAATAAACCTTGTATCTGCTCATTCCAAATATATGCCTCTGTATTTATTGTTCTTTTTCTAAGAATCGCCTGTCATCTTCTCCAGGGCATCTGTTCTCTAGCCTCTGATACACATCATTTTATGTGAGTTCACAGCACAAAAGAGCAGACAGTCATCACATTCTGACTTAGGTTACAGTAGCTGATACGTGTAGTTGATTCTTTACTAGATTAGGAGATTTTAGAAATCTCATTTTAGTTTTCTCTCCCAATCCTTAATGCATAACTTAATGCCAGGAAGATACTTTCTAGGCATTTGTTAAGATAATTAATAAACCATTTGATTTAATTGAGTAGCAAGGAATGCAAGTATTAACTAAAAAAGAACAAATATAACTGCAACCACTGCCCACTTCTGAAATTCTACGTAAATATTTTTGACTTCATTTTTTTATCTCATAGCACTGACCAAATCATTGTGTTTTAGGTTAAATATTCAAGGAGTTTGTCTATGGATATAGGTTACTATGGTAACATGATCCTGCCAATATCTAGTGCTCTTAAAACTTTATAATTTTTCTGAATGTAAGAATCCTGAAATAAGAATAATCCTTACACTTTAGTTGTAGGTACAAAATATTTAAAGCTATATCTAAAGGAAAAAATAGACACAAATTTGCATGTCTCAGATGTATCTTTTTAAAAATAATATTTAAATTTCACTGTAAGAAGTTTACAGCCCATAATCTGAAAATATATTTTATTTCATTTTAAGTGTCATGAAAATAGGTCTTAAACCCACTGACTGGATGTACATACCTTTACAATACATCTATATGCTTGGCTGAAAATTTTTCATTGGAAAAATATTATGCAACATTAAACATTGTCATTAATAAAGGAAGTCTTCTGAGATTTATATATAAGCCTACTGTGTTGTATCCCAGAAAAATTATACACTTTAAAAAATCATTTTCTATTCAATACTACCTATAATTTAAAAATTGTGCTTACAAATAGCTAATTACTGAATCACAATATTGTTTTGAGATTTTTAATACATGTAAACATCATTTGAGGTAAGCCATCACAAAATAAAAAATAAGGATTTCTCTAAGAAATCGAATACCTTAACTTTCAAAGCTTTTAAATTAACATATTTAGGTGTGATTATTTACATTTAAAATAAAATTCTTTATTTCCCCAAATAATTTATGTTTACCTTTCTTTAAGTAAAGGTTTCATAGCTTAAAGGAATAAAAGTAATAACTACTTTCATTTCAAAAGCAATCTAATGAATTAAGATTTTAACTAAAATGTGAATGGCTTATACATGTTTGTGACTTTGTTTTTATAAGTTAGTGTAATTGATCCAAAATTTTTAATTCAAAACTACTGTTGTTATAAATTCTGAGTCACATGTATTATTTTTCTTAAATAAGAACAAAGATGAAAAATTAGCAAATGATTTAAAGACTGTGCTTATATAGAGAGATTTTGAATATAAATATTCATAAATGGTAAATTTGAACTTTTTTAATTTTAAAGTTCTTTTTAGCTACTTTTGACAATATATTAACAGAAAAATGACAACATATCCTGAAAAATAAAGAGTTTTTCCCTTTAAGTATTATGACTAATATGTAAAATTATAATAAAATAGCAATATAAACTCAAAGCATACAAAACGTTATTTGTACTCATTTCCAATGAAATAGTGGAAGTCACACATTGCTTTCTGTGTCCCATTACACTATCTATGCTTTTGAAATTTTTGTTTTCAAATGCAGAACAAAATAGCAGTTAACCACATTAATCTATACTTCATTGCATTAATGTTCATTTTTTTCTTAGCTAGTTGTAAGGAAAAATATATATATAGCAATTCGTGAAGAAAGTTATAAAATTACATAAATAAGGAAAAAATGGTTTTGCATCATTTGTTACAAGCTGATTTGTGATAGTCATTCAGTTCACCAATTAAACTGCAAAGGAAAGTTAACTATCTCATCTATATTTTTAAAAGTTACTCAGTTTTTCATCACAGGATAAACCACTTCTTATGAAAGTTACAGCATCTGCCTCCGAGTTTTAAAAAAATGATATCAGTAATTCAAATAACTTTTCTCACAATGCTAACCCTAAAAATGTTCAGAAAAGATACTTCATAATAACAGATCATTTAGACCTTTGAATGAGCATTCATTGACTATCAAAAACTTGAGAGTTAGTCTTGCAACATAGCATTTGGATAAATATCACTCTCCCCAAATCTGTTCTTTTTCCTATAGGAATCATGAAAATAATATATGACCTTAGTTTCTACATCTGTATCATTTATATCTCTATCCATCTACATACAGGCACATTTGTATATATGAGGGGGAACCTCCAAAAATACGGAATTCATTTATAAAAAATTGTGTATTTATTCTTACATGTTTAAACTTCAGCCAATTTCAACATACTCTCTCTTTGATCAATAATATTGAGATGCTTCTTCCACTGCTCAAAACAGTTTTGAACTTGTCAATTTTAATGACTCTTGGAGTTTTTGCTGTTTTTGGTTTCACCTCTTCCACGTCAGCAAAAGTGTTTCCCTTTCAGGGTTTTTTTCATCCAAGGAAACCAAAAAAAGTCACTTGGTGAGTTCAGGTGACTAGGGAGGGTGGGGCATAGGGATCACGCTGATTCTGGTCAAAAACTGAACACTCAGCATGGTGTGGTTAGATGCGGTTGTAAATCACCCATCATGAAATGGGCAAACATGCTGAAAGAATCTCAAAAAAAATAAAATAAAATACAACCTCTCAGGACAATGCTAGCTGGTACACTGATGCCAATGATTTTGTAGAACATTTATCTAGCAGGAGAAGCCTATACTACAAGGGACCAACCCCCCAACAAATAATTTTAGTTTTTGGGGGGTCCTTCCTCATATTAAAAATATGTAAATATATAGTTTGGAATACATATATATGTACACAAGAACGCATATGATCTGAAAATGCATTTTATAAACCTTGTTAAAATTTCTCATTGGGACTAGTTTATAAAATATCAAACCATTATTATAAAGGTTTCTAAAATTGTAAAACCAAGTACATAAAAAATTATGAAGTCTTTTAAAATATATATGGTTAGTCCAATAGTTTAAAATAATCACAATCCATACAAAAATTAAGATTTATCAATATGGTCAAAATGTAAAAATATTCATTAAAAATATTTAATTAACAACTGTTGTTGTAGCAAATCGCAAAAGTAAAATAAAATGACAAGCAGGAGCTGACATTACCAAAATCAAAAGAGACCAATGAAAGGAGACCTACTAATATAAATGGAAAGGGAGATATATCACAATATGATTCAAAGCACTTAGGCATATTTAGAAACTCAATCTGTAAATGATTTACTAGCAATCTTACAGCAGTCTCTCATCTTATTCTCCACATTTGACACTGAAGAGAAATCTCTACTCTCTTGAATCATCGAGACTTAGTATAGTCTTCTGACTCAGACTTTTCTTTGTATTTTTTTAGATGATTTTTAAAGAATGACAAAAAACATGTGGTAAATTATTTTTCTCTAACAGTAATGAAGAACATTCTATTCCAAGCTGTTTTGCATTTATTTGTAATTATTTACCATTAACTAATACCAACACTTAAAGACAGCTCATGGAACAATCTTTAAATGGAAGCCACTTCTAGCTCCCCATTTTTTCCTTGCACTTTAAACTCTTTGAAGTAGGTAGCCCAAGAATAGAAACCAGATGTGCGCTATCATACCACCTTATGAGCTCAAACCCAGCTCTAAAAGAGTTTGATGACAAAAATACTTTTTTGCTTAGGGTAAATTTATTCACTGATCTTTACAAAGGCTCATCTAAATAAAATAATGGTATTTCTGACTGATAGGAAGCCATGCTATCAGCAAATAACTTTTTTTCTAATAAAGATTCTACAAAGAGAACACTGGCATTACAATTAAGAGCTTAAAACATAGGTGAATATCACTGTTTGGTTTTGACAAAACAATATGCTCAAATATTTTAACGCCTAATTAACAATTTTGATTAATGACATTTTAATACCACAGTGCATCATTCTGCAAATGCTAATGATATATTCAATATGTTTGATCAATATTAAAACAGTCGATTGTAATCTATTTCAACTAATAGTAATGGGCATCATTTTGTCTTTAATGCTCTGTATCTACTGCTTCATAGATTATAATGAGCAATTTGCTAGATTTCCCCATCTGTCTTTCAGAATGTTACATTAAATAATCTTACTTAGAGAATAATACTGCATTTTATAATAAAAATATGCAGTTTAAAAATGTAAATACTTTCACCTTGAAAATCAATATTAGAAAGACAAGACAGAATTATCTGGGGAGGTGCGACTTGTGACTTAAGAAAACTTATGAACTTCTACACTATTGGTGGGAGTGCAAACTAATTCAACCTCTACAGAAATCAGTATGGCCATTTCTAAAAGAACTTGAAATTGACCTTCCATACGACCCAATTCCCCTTCTGGGAATATACCCAGAGGGACTCAAATCACTCTACAAAAAAGATACCTGCTCACACATTTTGTTGCAGCACTATTCACAATAGCAAAAACATGGAACCAACTGTGCTGCCCACCGAAAGTGGAATGGATTTTTTAAAATGTCGTACATATACATGATGGAATATTACACAGTCATAAAGAAGGACAAACTTATGAACTTCACCGCAACTTGGATGGATTTAGAGTCTACCATACTCTTGGAGTCATTATTTAACCTACCAAAGTCCGCCGTCTTGTAGCTAATTTCTAGTTTTATTCTGCTTTCGTCTGAGAAGGTGCTTGATATAATATTGATTTTTAAAAATTTACTGAGACTTTGTGACCTACCATATGGCCTATCTTGAAGAACATTCCATGCATTGATGAGAAAAATGTGTATTCTGTAGTTTGAGGATGGAATGTTCTGTAGATATCTGTTAGGTCCATTTGCTCTAGGGTCCAGTTTAACTCCAGTGTTTCTTTGATGACTTTCTGCCTTGATGATTTAGTTATTGCTATTAGTAGAGTGCTGACATCTCCAATATTATTATATTGCTGCATATCTCTTTTCTTAGGTCTAGTACAACTTGTTTTATAAAGCTTGGTGCTCTGCTGTTATGTACATATATATGAGAGGTGACCCCTCCCCCTCAAAAGAAACCCAGAATTTATTTATAAAAAATTGTGTATTTATTTTTATATGTTTAAACTTCGGTCATCTTCAAAGTACTCTACTTCATACAATACATCTATTGAGACTATTTTTTGACTGCCCAAAACAGGTTTTAAAAATGTCAATTTTGATGTGTTTTAGTGTTTCTGCCATTTTTTGTTTCACTTCTTCCACATAGCAAAATGTCCTTTCCCTTGGGAATTTTTTTCATCCAGGGAGACAAAATATAAGTTGTTCAGGGCAAGACCAGAAAAATACAGAGGCTGGGAAATGAAGCTCATGCTCTTTGTAGTCAAAAACTGCTGAACACTTAGTTTGTTGTGGGCAGATGCACTGCTCATCACCCATCATGAATTAGGCAAAAGTACTGAAAGAATCTCCAAAAAGAATTCACTGAAGCTGAATACAGCCTCTCCCAACAATGCTAGCTGGCACACTGATGCCAGTAAGTTCCTAGAACAATTGCTTAGCAGGGGAAGACTGTACTACAAGGGGCCCACTCATCAAAAGATAATTATGTTTGGGGGGAAATCTCTTTGTATTTAAAATTTTTAATCTTTTTGTTAGAGCAATCCCTTTATCATCATATATTAGCTTTCTTTGTCTTTTTCACTATTATTAAATTAAAGATTATTTTATCTGATATGACAATAGCTTTTAAAATTTTTAATCTTTTTGTTAGAGCAATCCCTTTATCATTATATATTAACTTTCTTTGTCTTTTTCACTATTATTAAATTAAAGTTTATTTTATCTGATATGACAATAGCTACTCCTGCTTGTTTTTGCTTTCCATTTGCATGGAACATTTTTTCCACCTCTTTACCTTTACTCTATAGGAATCTTTGTGTGTTAAGTGGGTCTCATGAAGGCAGCCAACATTTGACTTTTTATCCATTCTGCTAATCTTCTTTTAAGTGGGGGCATTAAGATCACTAACATTCAGGATTAATAATGATATGTAGGCCAGGATCGGTAGACTGTAATCCCAGCACTTTGGGAGGCTGAGGCCAGTGAATTGCCTGAGCCCACAGACTTGAGACCAGCCCAGGCAACTTGGCAAGACTTTGTCTCAACAATAAATAAATAAATAAATTAGCTGGACATGGTAGCATACCTATAGTTCCAGTTACTTGGAAGGCTGAGGCAGAAGGATCGCTGGAGCCTAGGAAGTCAACACTGGGGTAGCCATGAGACTCCAACCTGGGCAACAGAGTAAGACTCCAACTCAAAAAATAAATGTTGTTTACATTCATAAGCAGTCCTTGAACAATTATAATAATAGTATAAGAAAATGATTGGCAGTAATGGAAAACTGCCAGAGGAGGAGGGGTGGGATTGGCAGTTGAAGGAAACTGCCAGGAGAGGGAGGGGCATACTTCATTAACCAGGGTGTCTGCATAATGAACATTTGTATACATAACCCTGAATTATACCCTACTTCCTTAAAATAAAGAAAAAAGTGTAAAAAATAATAATGATATGTAAGGTAATATTCCATCCATCATGCTTGTTCTTACCTGTCTGCTTTAATATTATTGCTATTATTATCATTATCATATATTTATTGTCTATTGTGTACATGTTATATAAGTCCCGTGAGCTTTATGATTTCCAATGTTTTTTTACTGGTGTATTTTAAATTTCTGTCTTGATATTTAGAACTCCTTTGAGTACTTCTTTAGGACCAGTCTGGTAGTGACAAATTAAGTGTTTGCTTATCTGACAAAGACTTTATTATTCTTCATTTTTTAAATTAGTTTTGCACAATACAAAAGCCTTGACCGACTGTTATTCTCTTTTAGGAGATTGAAGATGGGGCCCAAATCCCTTCTCATTTGTAGGATTTCTGCTGAAAAATCTACTGTTAACCTGATAGGATTACTTTTATAAGATATATAATGATTTTGTCTGACTTTACTTAGAATTCTTTCCTTCACATTAACTGTATAACTTGATGATATGCCTTGAGGATGACTTTTGTGCAATGAATCTTCCAAGGGATCTTTGGGATTCTTGTATTTGGATGTTTAGATCTTTGACAAGACCCAGGAACTTTTTCTTAATTATTCCCTCAAATAGGTTTTCTGTTGTTTTTACTTGTTCTGGAACACGACATTTTACATAATCCCATGTTTTTTGGAGACTTTGTTCATGACTCTTGATTTTTTTCTCTTTATTGTTTTCTGACTGGGTAAATTCAAAAGCTTTGGTTTCAAGTTCTAAGATCCTTTCTTCTACTTGATCTAATTTATTGTTAAAACTTTCCAATGCATACCTATATAAGTCTTTTATTCCCAGAAGTTTAGTGTGTGTGTGTGTGTGTGTGTGTGTGTGTGTGTGTGTGTGTGTGTGTGTATACCTTTGAATTTTTTCATTCATGTCCTGAATCTTTTTGTTTGTTTGTTTTTAATTTCTTCATATTGGTTTTCGGTTTTCTCCTGGTTCTCATAACACAATTTTATAATCAACCTTTTGAATCTTATCTCTGGAATTTAAAAAATTTTATTTCTGTTAGGATCATTGAAGTTAGTTTGGCTTCTGGGGGTGTTGAAGAATTCTAATTTATTTTTATATTATCAGCACTATTTTTCTGGTTACTGTCCATTTGGATATATTATTTCTTCTTATTTGAGGTTTGCAGGGGGCTGACATAAGCATGGAAGGGTTTCCCTGGTTATATATTGTCTTGGTGTAGCGAGTTTCTCAATTGCCAGCTGTGGTGGTGCTATGCTGCATACCTGTATAGGCTTAAGGTATCCTGAGTGGCTAAAGTGGCTTGAATAGTGGTGTTGGCTAGGGTCTGGGATGACACGTTTCCAAAAACTGAGGTATTATATGAGATGTAATGGGTTTTGCCTGTTGACCTCTGACCAGTCTAATAAATTTTTATCTTCTTTGTGTTCTATGGAACTTACGTCTTCTCTGATGAATCATGGAGTGTTCTACTGGTTTTCTTAGTCTCTGAGTGCTGAGTAATTCTCTCTACTTTGATTGACTCCATGTAAGAAACACATGCCAACTTGGCCATCTTATCAAGGGATAAGGATTGCCATAAGATGAGGAATTTCACTAAGAGGTGGGCAGGCATATTTGAAACCCTGAACTCCCTGGGAAGAGATATTTTGAATCCTTTATTTCTGAAATAAAAAACCAGTGAAAGCTTTCAAAATGAACCTGGTACCTGAGAAGAAATGGAGTAGGCGTGATAAAAGCACCATGAGGAAGGAAGAGAAGGGTCCAATGAGCTTGCCAGCCCTGTAATGAATCAGTTGGGTGAAGGAGCATGGTGCTATATGGAATCTGAAGTAAGAAACACTAAACCCTGTTTCTTTTCTGTGACTGTAATGATGGGCCTGCACCATTGCACTCTGAAAAATGATGGACTGCTGAGAAACAGATGGTCTGACTGTTATGGTTTGAATTAGGGAGTACACTCCAAAATTCCATGTTGAAAGTTAATCCCTAATGCAACATTAGTAATAGGCATGGCCTTTGGAAGGTGATTAAGGCAAGACAGTTCCACCCTTATACAAGGGGGCAGTGCCCTTCTGAAAACACTGGTGGCTGAAAGGAGTAAGGACACAATGTCTCTCCCCTCAAAAGGATGCAGCAACAATGAGCCATCTTGGAAGCAGAGAACAGCCTCCACCAGATAACAGTCCTCCTGGCACCTTGTTCTTTGACATCGCAACCTCCAGAACCATAAGAAGTAAATTTACATTATTTATAAATTACCTTGTCTGGGGTATTTTGCAATAGTTGCACAAAGGACTAAAATAATGGTCATCTTTCCTTGTTTTTGAAAACCATTGCATATTTGGAAGAGCCCCAAACCAGCAGGAGGCAATGCCCCAGTCATTTTCAAGTTTTAGCAAAACTGTAGCAAAGTAGCAGTTCTTTCTGAAGCAAGAAATTTTGTTCCCTTTAAAAAGATTCTTCCAAGTTCAACTGGGCTTAGCAGAACTTTGATTTCAGTTGCTCTAAGAGAATGTGCAGAAAATATGCTGAGCCTTGGCTCCCAATCCAGCGTGAGTTGCTTGAATTGTTCTTTGAATTATCCTTAACTGGCTATTTTTGCAAATTTAAATTATAAAGCAATGTTCTCCAGTTTATCAATCTATTGCCTGGCACAGACTCTTAGCCAAGGGAGTACTAAAAAACACAATAGTGAATTCCATCTGGGATCTAGACATAGTTCTCTTTTTCCTCCTCTGTATCAGCCACCCAATTTCCCCATGATAATTAGGATTACTCATTCCAGGCAATACCTCCTTCTCTGCTATTGGGTCAGCCATATGAGAATATGAGAAGACCAAAATGGCCAGGGAGCTGTTTCAACTTTTAATTTACCATGGCTATATTATTTGGTCACACACACACACACACACACACACACACACACACACACACACCCTACCCAACCTTGGAACAACAGATCTCTCAACCTACTAAGCCCAGAATTTCCAGGACAAGAAGCAAAAAGCAAAATTTTCTCTTGAGTCAATAATGAGAGAGTCACTTCCACTATCCGCCCCCCTCTCCACCCCAACTCCAGATCTGTGTGTTATAATTACGTGAAAATGCAATAATTGAATATCCGTGATGGTTTTCAAATACATAAGGTGTTCAACAGAACCAACATCCCAACACCATACAGTTTTGTCACCAAGCTAATGTTAGAAATGAACCACATTCTATCAAGTCATCTGCTCCTAAGTAACTGGGAACATGGAGAGTCCAGTGAATTCAGTGGCTATAAGACCATTAACAAAAAATATTCCTTCTTTTAGAAGCAAGGTGTTCAGGATACCATGGTGATGAATGAAACGTTCAGTCTATATATGAAGATGCTCACAGAAGTGCTGAGGACACTCTCTACCCAGATTAAGTGCCTATCCTGGGAGTGACAAGGAACTCTGTTCACAAAAAAGGAGGTACTAGTTAGCTCTTCCTGCATAAAAAAATTAGCAGCTTAAACAGCAAACATTTATTATCTCACAGTTTTGGAAAGTCTTACCTCTGGGTGCCTCTCACTCAAGTCTCATAAAGGCATAATCCAGGTCTTGGCCAGGGCTGCAGTTAAGGATCATCACCGAGAGGATCCACTGCCATGATCACTAATAGAGCTGTTGACAGTCTCAGGAATGTCACTCACAAGCTTAAAGCAACAAAGACTTTCACTAACACTCAGTTTAAAATCTTTTCAGTCTCTTCCCACTGCCCAACTGCAAAGCCTCTTATATATTTAGGTATTTGTTATGACAGCATCCTACTTCCTGTACCCAAATCTGTACAGATTATCCATTTCTATGTAACAAATTGCACCAAGGCATAGCAATGTAAATTATGGACATTTATTATCTTGCTGTTCCTGTGGGTAAAGGATCAGAGTACGAGTTAGCTGGGTGACCTCTGACTTGAGATCTCTCACAAGGCAGCAAACAAGGTGTCATTTGTGGTTTCATCATCTTAAGGCTCAATTGAGGGGAGAATCTACTTCCAAGCTCAAGCTCGTAGCTATTGATAGGACTCAGGTTTTGACTTGCTGTTGATTGGAGATTTCTGTTCCTTGTCGTGTGAGTTCTGAATATGGTTACTCACAGTATAAAAGAAAGGACACACACACACAAACACACACACACACACACACAGAGAGAGAGAGAGAGAGAGAGAGAGAGAGAGAGAGAGAGAGAGAGAAATTCAAAGTGTTTTTGTAACCTAATCCCATCATTATGCCATACAAGCCTACATGCAAATTTACCGTGTGGATCCATTAGTTAGAAGCAATTCACCACATCCTGCTCACTCTCAAGATAGATTACAAAAGTTATGAATTCCAAGAGGTATAGTAGCCATTTTTGGAGGCTGCCTACTACAGAGAGATCAAAGTAAAGAAACTGTAATTTAAATAATTGGCCCTCTCATAGAAAGATTTAGTGTAGACATTATTTAGCATGTAAGGAACTCATCAGAGACAGCGGCCATAAAATTTTTATTAAAAATTTTTATTAAAATATTTTTAGCATTTTTTTGCCAACAGAAACCATTTTTGACAACACAATCATTTTGTGCTAGGGCCAACTGAGAAACAACAGAATGGTCAGGCAGAGAAGATACTCACATGAACTATTAGTCATCTTGTTCTTCTAATAAGTGGAATCTTTCTCCTCCTCCTCCTTCTTTTTCTTCTTCTTTTGTTAACATCTTCTGGTTGACGTTTTTGTTGGATGCAACAATTTTTCAACTCTGTTCACCTTTCTCATAGATGTCTTTGTAACTAACTCTTTAATCTTATTCTATTCAAGTCTTTGTTTAACCAGTCAAGCTGTTAAACTTTACTTATTCTTTGACATGAAAACACATGTCTCAGACCATTCCTCTTTCCACAGAAAGTAGACCAGTGTACTACCCGAAGCTCCTCTCAAGAGGTTTTCTTCATCAATGTTATCACAGGGACAATCTAAGTGAGGCTGTAATCCTACAGCCTCCCAATTTTAACTGGTACCAACTCACCATGCAATTGCTTTAGTAGACCATTACCAGGCAGCTCCTCAAAGCTGAAACTGGATGGTCAAGTACAATAAATATCTGAGCTACCTGCTTTTAACATTTATGTGTGCCTTTCAGGCCTGCTAGGAGTTCATTTCATAGTCACCATTCCTGGTATATAATGAAATGTATATGTTTTGAGAGATGAGATAAGCTTCAGTTCATGAAAGGAGCCAGCCATGGAGGTATGCCCTCAGGCCTCCCCCCAGAGACACTAATGTGAGGCATGTCATTGGCTAATAGCCATGTCTTTGGGTTCTGCTTCAGTATTGACACAAAGACCATGTTCTCTGTGCTCTTCCCGGTCAAAAACTAGGCACAGCAGGAGTACTGGAGTTGAACCAATTCTGCTCCATGCTGGGCTCTAATGGTAAATTTTTTGCCCTGGGCCTTTCAACATCCTAAAAAAACAATCTCAAACCTGCACTGTAATCTGGGACTTTTTATATCCAAACCATCTGCTTCCCCCTCTCTTTTCAGAGTTTTCACACATTTATTGTAATTTGAAAGTTCTCCCTGGTTACTCTTGCTCCTAACCTCCCCCCATGTCCTTTATAAGTATTTCTCCGAATAAACCAACATTTAAAATTTTGTCTTGGGACCTGCTTCTCAGAACACCTGAATTGCCATCAGTGGCATAGTTACCAGCTTCTCCTAGTCAGTTGCTCAGTCTCTACCAATGCTCAAGACAAGAGACACTACAAATAGAGGGAGAATATGCCTTTACTTTAAAACTCTAGGGCTCTGTACCTGTTATCCTTCTATTGAGATCACTGGGACTGCCCGATGTCCTATACTGTATCTCTCACCTAGTCACTGTCAATAGCATTGGATATGTGGTATCATCTGGCCCAAGTGTCAGAACGTCTTACACTTCAGGCTGTGGAGCTCTTTCTTTCTCAACCTACCAGGCTGTCTGGTAAATACATCCTGCTGGGTGTAAAAGTGCAGTGGTGATTTTTCTCTTGTCTTAGAAAGATATATTGCTGTGTCTAACATCAGTGAACCCCTAGAAACTTCACCAATGAGGCAAATCCTTGACACTTCGCAGAATTTGTCTTTTATCTCCTGACATGTGTCTATCTAAGCCATCGACTGTGCTTGCTACTTCCTGCTCACTGGGTCCAATTAGCTCAATGCTATTATTGTTTAAAAAGTTTAATGTTCAGTGGTATTTCAAAATAATTGAGATATTTCTGGACTTATTATGATTGGAAGCAGAAGGGTTGACCCTGCTCTGAAACTGTTCAGTTAAGGTATACCCTCCTCCCTTTCAGAAGCAAACTGTTTCTGGTTTCTTTTCTGAAACAATGGAGGAAGAGCATCTGCTAGATCAAGAGCTGAATAACAGGTGCCAGAGGCTGGGTCGATTTATTAGAATACAGATAACACATCCAGAAACCCAGCTACAATTGATAACACCATCTGATTAAGTTTGCAATAATTTCCTGTCATTCTCCCTAATCCATCTGGCTTTTGCTCTAACCAAATAAGCATTTAAACTGGGATGTGGTAGGAATTGCAGACTTGCATCTTTAAAGTCTTTTAAAATGGCACTCATATTTTTTCCTTTCCCTTAGGAACTTGGCATTACTTTGGGTTTCTTGCTTTGATGGAGCATGGAAGCATATCCAGGGACTTCTCCTTGTCCCTTTCTATCATAATAAATTATATTCCAGAGTTCATGTGGGATTCTCAGTTACTAAATATCTTTAAATCAGACAGTAAAGAATCATTATGGTCATAAATATTGGCTATAGCCTTTCTTATTGAATGTGTTCTCTTTCTGAGGCAAGCTTTGTACTACGGTCCAGACACTGGGATATAATTCTATCTATGGACCAGTTATGACAGGTAGTAGAGGAGGGACTAAAGATACTAGGCATCTCATATGACGAATATGGCCCAGGTACATTTATTGAATACATTTTATGTAGGGTAAGACTTGTTTCTCGACAGTCTGAAGAGTTTGCCTCTCATCAAAGAATATTTGGAAGGTTTGGAAAACGAGAGTCCTCAGGTACTGTATGTATATGTTCTTGGCATATATTAACATCCTACTTCTCTCACTAGCGGGGAGTTTGATCATTCAATTGACTCTTCAACTCTTCCATCTTTACACTCAGATTCTTGCTTTAATACTCAGGCAGGCACATATGTCTTGAAGATACAGGGAATGAGAGATGTCTTCAAAACTACCATTATTACTTTCTGATTATCCAGTTGTTTTCTTAATGAGACACATAAAGCTTTTAGTTGCTCTTTTATCTGTGGTTGTCTGGCACTATCAGAAGTCAGGTAACTCTACAATTTTCCCCATTAAATAGCCATCATAGTTTCTAAGTGCTGCTGCCATTGACTTTTTTCATACCTGACCTGCCAGCTGCACCTACACATTCCTCTGTGCCAGCACAGGTGAGAATTTGAGAATAGAAATGCCACCAGATACAGAGTATCACCCTGGTCCCATCTCCCTCCAGTAGGGAGATTATCAACTCTTCAAATATGTGAGCAACCCAATGCCAGAATTCCACATTCAGGGGTCAGTTTAAGGTCTTGGTTTGGCACCAATTACTATGAGTCATGACCTCAGCAGATAATCAGGAAAATTCCATGTGATAATTTGAGAGACTGTTAATACAGGGACAATACAAGCGTTTAGGATGTAGGAAAATGAAGTAAGAATGATGTCGAAGTACACAAGGTTACAGAGTTTCAACAGTGAGAAGAAAGCAGTGATAAGACACCATCCTTTCTGATTACCTTGGGCCAAGCTTCTTCTCATATAAAATCGAACAATAACACCTAATAGCTATGATTAATTTGATTTAAAAAGACATATTTGTAAAGTGCCTAGCACATAAGAAGTACATACTAGTACTATGAATTCAATTGTACCTAAATTTCATGCTGAACCACTAACCCCAATGTGATGGGATTTGGGGATGCAGCCTTTGGAAACTAATTAGGGTTAGATGAGGTCATGAGGGCAAGGCCCTCATTTTGGGTTAGTGTCCTTGTAAAAAGAGATACCAGAGAGCTAGCTCGCTTGCCCTTCACCCATACTCCCCACCCCAGCAATCATCTCCAAACCAGAAGAATAACCTTCACCAGGTACTGAATTGGCCAACACTGTGATTTTGCACTTCCCAGCCTTCAGAACTGTGAAAAATAATTTCTTGTTGTTTCAGCCACTCAGTCTGTGATAGGTAATCCAAGCTGACTAGTACAAATAATTTTTAAAGAACTTTAATAGGATTTCCAAAAAGATGGAAATCATCTTGTACAAGTTGTACTGTGAGAGTCTCTGCAAAAGTGAGTGTCCATAAAGACTCCCTGCATGAATGGGTGAGAGCTGGTGGGTGAGTGAAAGTCCAGCTGAGGGGAGACTTCAGTTCATGCACCCAGGGTGACTGCAACCCATCACAACCCTGAGATTAAGGCCACCGGCATGCATGGTCCCCTGCTGCTCTCCAGACTCTCCTGAGAAAAACCTACTTAATACAGCTGATTCTCATCACCTGGCACCCAGCCGACACCTTCACCTGTGACAGCAAAGTGGCTGGAACTCCAGATCCGTGGAGAGAGAAGTTGGGGAGAACTGGAGAAGAGCCCCACCATGGATGAGGAAATGTCCAGCACAGCCATTTTTTCTGTCCCAGGACCAGGCAGAGACCTGCGTTGCCCTGCCTAGCTCCACCCAGCCTCTAACTTGGGACCTAGGGTAATCTTACCAAGCTTGAAGAGCCAGAAGACCCTCACCCATGCTGGATCAGACACAAACATGTCAGATGTGAGTGGGAGACTTGACAGTCAGCAAGTTGCATGAGACCAGATCTGATCCACCCTCCTCCCACCGTAGGCCTGAGGCATCTGAACTACTCTGAGAGCAACCCTATCAGCCTGCACTGAGAGCAGAGGGGAGGGGCCGAAGTGCAGAGCTGAAAGGAATTTGGACTTATAGGAACTACCTCAGAGTGAGTTTCATTTTTTTTTGTTTCTGTTTATTTGCTCATTTTTTGTTTGATTTTTGTTTTCGTTTTTTTTTCCTCTCTCTCTCTTTTTGGTTTTGATTACATTTTCATACTTGCTTTGTTTCTGTTATTTTGTTGCTTTTTTAAAGACTTCCTGTTTGTGTAGTGGTATTTTTGAGGGAGAGTACATCAATCGGGGAGTCATTGTTAGGGTCTGTATTTGTATGATGGTATGTATGTTTTGGTTATTTTTCTTTTTATCTTTTCTGTCTTTGTTTGTGTCTCTTTTCATTTGCTAGTTGATACACCTGTTTGTTTTCCCTCTTATTCTTTTCTCCACCTTTCTCTCGTCCCCCTCCTTCCTTTTTCCATTCTTTTCCTTTTTCTTACCTCATTTTGCTTTTAGGGAGCAAACCTATATCCCCACTGCATGGACAGATTGTAAGGCAGTGGGAATTGGGTTCCAGGGGGCCCACACACCTGTCAGCAGATACTGGGATCTGCAGACAGTTTCTGAATCACAGTTCCCCCTTCAACTAAATCTCAGAACTGCAAAAAGTACAACTCCCCCACCACAGTCCAACTTTAGAATTGAACAAAGCCAGAGGATTCACATAAGTAAGGATAGGAGAATGAGCAAACAGAAGTAAAAGCTAACCCCCAATCCCTGAACAACAGGATTTAAAAAGAGAGGGGAAAAAAGGAGGGAGGAAAATCTACACAAATGAAGAAAAACAAAAGAAAATATGAGTCTCACACAGACCACTGGGAAGTCAGTCACTGAGAATACAGACCTTGGAATGCAAACAATGAAAAAAACCCAGAATGACTGGTCTCAAACCACAAACCCAGCTATCAATACATTAATAGAGAGAATAAATAGAACTGAGGAGAGACAAGAGGAAAGAATGAAGTAGTTAATAACTGAGATAACAACAATAAAGAATACAGTGAATGAAAGAAATAACAAACTGATAAGCATGGAAAGCAGAATTAGCCAAGCAGAAGAAAGAATCTCAAAGTTTGAGGACAAAAATATGGAACTAACCCAAACTGTCAAAAAAACATAGAAAAGAAACTTAAAAAGACAGAGCAACACCTTCAAGAGATGAGCAATTATTTCAAGAGGGTGAACCTAAGATTAATTGGACTTCTTGAGGCAGAAAGAGAGACAGAGACCACCCTGGAACAAACATTCCATGAAATTATCCAAGAAAACTTCCCTCATCTCATCAGGATGCAACTATTCAAATACACGAGTTTCAGAGAGTCCCTGCAAGATGACAAATGAGTAGACTAATTCCTAGCTACATAGTAATTCACCTACACAAGGTAGGTATAAAGAAAAAAACCCTAAAGACAGCAAGGGAAAAGGGTCAGACTACCTGCAGGGAAAGACCAATTAGAATAGCAGCTGACTTATTCACAGAAACACTTCAGGCTAGGAGAGCTTGGAGCCCAATCTTCAAAGCTCTCAAAGATAAACAATTTCAACTAAGAATAACCTACCCAGCTAAGTTAAGTGTCATCTGAGATGGAGAATTAAAATCTTTCCCAGACATTCAATCCCTAAGAGCTTATGTTGCCTTCGGACCAGTTCTACAAGAATCACTTAAGAACGTATTAAACACAGAAGAAAGGGAAAAAAAGACAAAGCCCTTCATAAGAATGCAGGAAAAATATTGAAAACACACATGAATCAACCCAAAAAGCAAAAGAAAGAAAGAAAACAAACAGCAACAAACTCTATAAGAACCTCATGACAAAAAGAAATTCTCATATTTCAATAATTAGCCCAAATGTGAATGGATTAAATGCACCACTGAAAAGACACAGAATGGCAAAATGGATAAAATATCGTGAGGCAACAATATATTGTCTCCAAGATATTCAGCTCATCACATGTAGTTTTCTTGCCTATGTCACAAGAAAACTACCTACAAAAAAAAAAAAAAAACCCACTGGACCAGATGGTTTTCCAGCAAAATTCTACAAAACACAAGGAGGAACTGATACTAATCCTATTGAAAGTATTCCAGGCATTAGAGAAAGATGGAACTCTCCCCAAATCATTTTATGAAGCTAAAATCACATTGCTACCCAAACCAGGTAAAGATCCAACAAAGAAAGAGAACTGCAGACCAATATCCTTGATGAACATAGATGCTAAAATTCTCGACAGGATACTAGCAAATCATATTCAACAACACACCATGAACAAGTAGGCTTCATCCCCAGGATACAAGGCTGGTTCAACATTCATAAGACCATAAATGTAATTAAATACATCAATTGATGTAAAAACAAAAACCACATGATTATATCATTAAATGCAGAAAAAGCTTTTGATAAAATCCAGCACCCCTTCTTTATAAAAACCCTCAAACATCTAGGCATAGATGGAGCATACTTCAAAAAAGTATGAGCCACCTATGAGAAACACACAGCATACTGCTAAACAGACAATTGGAACCATTTCCCCTAAAAACTGGAATAAGACAAGGATGCCCACTCTTACTCCTTTTCAACATTGTTTTGGAAGACCTAGCTAGAGCAATCAGAAAAGAGAAGGAGATCATTGGTATCCAAATAGGAAAAGAGGAAGTCAAGTAATACTCTTTGCAGATGACATGATTCTATACCTCAAAAATCCAAGAGAATCTGTCAAAAATCTCCTTGCACTAATAAAGTTCTTTGGCAAAGTCTCAGAAATAAAATCAGTGTGCAGAAGACAGTCACATTTCTATACAACAAAAATAAGAAACAGAAACCCAAATAAAAGGCACAATCCCATTCACAATAGCCAGATAAAAAATCAAATACCTTGACATCTTCCTAACCACAGACATGAAAGACCTTTACAAAGAAAACTACAAAACACTGCTCAAAAAAATTCAAAGATAACACAAAAAATGGGAAAATATTCCATGCTCATGGATTGAAAGAATCAACATTGTTAAGATGTCCATCCTACCCAAGGCAATCTACAGATTTAATGCAATACCCATTAATTTACCAGCTGCATTCGTCTCATACCTGGAAACGGCAATACAGGAATTCATAAGGAAACATAAACAACCACAAATCGCCAAAACAATCCTCAACAACAACAACAAACAGAGCAGGTGGTATCACACTCCCAGACTTTAAACTCTATTATAAAGATACAATAATCAAAACAACCTGGTATTGGTACAAGAACAGGCATGTAGACCAATGGAACTGGATAGAGATTCCAGAAGCAAAACCTTAATTCCTCAACCAACTCATTTTCGACAAAGACTCCACCACCAACCATTAGGCAAAGGAGAACCTATTAAGTAAATGGTACTGGGAAAACTGACTGACCACAAGCAAAAGATTAAAACAAGATCCCACCTGTCACCATACACAAAAATCAACTCTAAATGGATCAAAAACCTAAATGTGAAACATCAAACTATAAGAACCTTAGAAAATGGAGGAGACACCCTTATGGAAATTGGAACTGGCAACCAATTCCTGATCAAAACCCCAAATACCAATTCCATAAGAGATAAGATAGAGAAATGAGACCTCATCAAACTAACAAGTTTCTGCAAAGCCAAAGAAGCCATCAAGAGAGCGGGGAGACAGCCCACAGAATGGGAAAAAATATTTGCTAACACTGTGTCTGACAAAGGTCTAACATCTAGAATCTACAAGGAACTCAAACATGCCAAAAAGAAAAAAAAAAACTGCCCCATTATAAAGTGGGCAAAATATATGAATAGACAGTTCTCAAAAGAAGATGTACGAGCAACCAACAGATACATGAAAAAATGCTCAGTCTCACTGGTCATCAAAGAAATGCAAATTAAAACTACCCTGAGATACCACCTAACTCCAGTCAGTATGGCTATCATCAATAACTCAAAAAACAACAGATGCTGGAGAGGATGTGGAGAAAAGGGAACACTTCTAAACTGTTGATGGAAGTGTAAACTAGCACAGCATCTGTGGAAAACAGTTTGGTGATTCCTAAAAGATCTAAAAATTGACCTTCCATTCGATCCCACAATCCCCCTACTGGAAATATACCCTGTAGAACTCAAATCACTATAAAAAAGATACCTCCACACATATGTTTATCACAGCATTGTTCACAGTAGCAAGGACATGGAACCAACTATGATGGTCATCAAAAGAGGACTGGATAAAAAAAAATGTAGTACATATACACGAGAGAATGTTATGCAGCCATAAAGAAGAACAAAATCATGAACTTCACAGCAACTTGGAAGGACTTAAAGTTCATACTGAGTGAGTTCATACTGAGTGATGTATCACAGAAACAAAGAACTGAGTATCACATGTTCTCACTCATGAGTGGTCCTTGAACAATTATAGTAATACTATAAGAAAAGGATTGGCAGTGGTGAAAAATGGCTGGGAGGGGGGTAGGGAAGCAGGACTGGCAGTAGTGGGAATCTGCCTGGGGAAGGGGGGTTCACCTCATCAACAGGGTTACCCTCATAATGAACATTTGTATACCTAACCCTGAATTAAACCCCACATCTTTAATTTAAAAAAAAAAAAGACCTTTAATAATTATAGCAGTTTTAATGGTTTCACTTACTAAGGACCTAACATTGTACCTAGGTAACTCATTTAATCCCTGCTACAATCCTAGGAGATAGAAACCTTTTTAATATTCATTTTTCAGAAAAAAAAAAAAAACCTGAAGTTTCAAGAGCTTAAAAAATTGTCCAAGACCACACAATTAGTACTTGTTTGAGCTAGAATCTGAATCCAGGTTATTTGGCTCCATATCCCTTGAACCAATATGCTATGCTACCACTGACCTAGACAGAAACTTCCCTTGCAAATTTTATTGAGATCCTAGTCTCTCCCTAGCATATTATTGTTGTAATCAATGGAGCATGTGCTTAAAGTACTTGATGAAGGCCAGAGGATAAATATATACTAGCAGGATAAATCAATTAAATAAGGATCAAATTTGTAACCCATGTATTCTTGTCTATTATAAATTCTTGTCAGGCAAAGTTTCAGTTTAAAGTCAATGACCTACAGTTCACCCTTTCTGAACTCTTCTATGTCTATTCTTTTTCTCATTTTATTATTACAGGCAGAAGGCCAAAGCAGAGGGTCAAGAACCAGACTACCTCTGTATTCAAATCTCAGCTCTATTACTTTCTAAGTATTCAATATTTTATCAGAAAAAACCTTGTGAAACCTCCTTTTTTTTAGCAGAAGTAGGATAATAGTAATTAATAATTATTCAAGGTTCTGTGATAGTTGAATAAAATAATCAATTTAAAGGTCTTAGGCTAGTGATAGTACATTGTAAAGATTGAATAAGTGTTATTTTCCAATTTTAGCTTCAAGTACTTCATCAACTCATATTCTTGTTATTGTCCATGTACTGTCATATTTTTAGGAATTAATATGAGGATATTATCACTATGTCTTCTGACTTAGGTAAACGATTAACCTGGAAAATAGGAGAACAAAACCCTAAGTTTGATGTATGATTTTTAGATTCAATTTCTTCAACTAAAAAGATTAGCTATTACAGAGCTATAATGAAGATTAAATTTAAAAATTCGGAAGTACTCCCTAAATATAAATAGTATTTTTATCATTATTTCTGTCAAAATAAAAATGTTACTGACAGTGATGCATTTGATTTTATATGAATTCAAAACCAAAAAGAATTAAGTAACTAGGATCTTTGATCCACTTGCATCGGTGAGATATTTATACATATACATTTTTTTTCGTTTTAGCAATTTTTTAATAAACAATTTTGAAAAGTATATGCTCTGGAGCAAGTGCAATTCTTATCAACATCTTTCTTTTACCATCTCAACTGGAAAAAGTCTCCAAATTTCAGAGGCCATTTTCTAGTATAATAGAGCCTATGGTTTTTTTTTAAATATCAATATTTTTTATTTTGATATTGTGGGGTACAGTTTAGGGTTAGGTATACAAATATGCTTCGTTCAGTCACCATTGTCGATAAGGTATGTCTCCCCATCCTAGACAGATATTGACTACCATTAACCCCACCTCCCTTCCCCTCCCCCCCCTAGTTTCCCACCACTGTCAGTCTTTTTCTTTTTATAGTATTATGGTGAATGTTCAAGGTCCGCTATATGAGTGAGAACATGTGATACTCAGATCTTTGTTTCTGTGAGAGGTCACTCAGTATTATTGACTCTAGTTCCATCCAGGTTGCTGCAAAGTTCATGATTTTTTTCTTTTTTGTGGCTGCATAGTATTCCATCGTGTACATGTGCCACATTTTTTTTTAATCCAGTCCTCTTTTGATGGACAGTATGGTTGATTCCAGGTTCTTGCTATTGTGAACAATGCTGCAATAAACTTACGTGTGCAGGTAACTTTTTGGTAGAGTGATTTAAGTTCTTCAGGGTATATTCCCAGTAGGGGGATTGCGGGGTCATATGGGAGGTTGATATTTAGAGCATTTAGGAATTGCCACACTATTTTCCACAGATGTTGCACCAGTTTGCACTCCCACCAACAGTGTAGGAGTGTTCCCTTTTCACCACATCCTCTCCAGCAGCTGTTATTTTTTGAGTTATTGATAATTGCCATTCTGACTGGAGTTAGGTGGTATCTCAGTGTGGTTTTGATTTGCATCTCCTTGATGATTAGTGAGGTTGAACATTTCTTCATGTGTCTGTTGGCTGCTCGGATGTCTTCCTTTGAGAAGTGTCTGTTCATATCTTTTGCCTACTTTATAATGGAGTTGTTTGTTTTTTTCTTTTCAGTATGTTTGTGTTCCTTGTAGATCCAAGATGTTAAACCTTTGTCAGTCCTGGAGTTGGCAAATACTTTTTCCCAGTCTGTAGGCTGTCTCCCTGCTCTCTTGATGGTTTCTTTGGCTTTGCAGAAGCTTGTCAGTTTAATGAGGTCCCACGTGTCTATCTTATCTCTTATGGCCTGTGGGTTTTGGGTTTTGTTCAGGAATTGGATGCCAGCTCCAATTTCCATAAGGGTGTGTCCGGCATTTTCTAAGGTTCTTATGGTGTAAGGTTTTACATTTAGGTCTCTGATCCATTTAGAGTTAATTTTTGTGTATGGGGACAGATAGGGGTCTTGTTTGAGTCTTCTGCATGTGGTCAGTCAGTTTTCCCAGCACCATTTACTGAATAGGTTCTCTTCTCCCCAGTGGCAGGTGGTGGAGGCTTTGTCGAAAATGAATTGGTTGAGAAATTGATGTTTAGCTTCTGGAATCTCAATTCTATTCCATTGGTCTATATGCCTGTTTTTGTACCAATATCAAGCTGTTTTGATTATCGTAGTTTTATAGTAAAGTTTGAAGTCTGGTAATGTGATACCACTTGCTTTGTTTTTTTTGTTGAGAATTGTTCTGGCTATTCTTGGTCATTTGTGTTTCCATATGAATTCCTGTATTGTTTTTTCTAGGTCTGAGAAGAATGTTGCTGGTAATTTGATGGGTATTGCATTAAATCTGTAGATTGCCTTAGGTAGGATGGACATCTTCACAATGTTGATTCTTCCAATCCATGAGCATGGGGTATTTTTTCACTTGTTTTTGTCATCTTTGATTTCTTTGAGCAGTGTTTTGTAGTTTTCATTGTAAAGGTCTTCCACGTCTCTGGTTAGAAAGATGCCAAGGTATTTCATTTTTTTTGTGGCTATTGTGAATGGAATTGTGCTTTTTTGAGGGTTTCTGTTTGTTTATTATTGGTGTAAAAAAATGTGATTGTCTTTTGCACATTTATTTTATATCCTGAGACTTGGCCAAAGTCCTTTATCAGTGTAAGGAGGTTTTTGACAGATTCTCCTGGGTTTTCAAGGTCCACAATCATGTCATCTGCAAAGAGAGATAACTTGACTTCCTCTTTTCCTATTTGGATATCCCTGATTACCTTCTCTTGTCTGATTGCTCTAGGCAGGACTTCCAATACTATATTGAAAAGGAGGGGTGAGAGTGGGCATCCTTGTTTGGTTCCAATTTTTCAGGGGAAATGGTTCCAATTTTTGTCCATTTAGAAGTATGCTGGTTGTGGGTTTCTCATAGATGACTTTTACCATTTTGAGGTATGTTCCCCGTATGCCTAGATGTTCAAGGGTTTTTATCAAGAAGGGATGCTGAATTTTATCAAAAGCTTTTTCTGCATCTAATGATATAATCATGTGGTTTTTGTTTTGACATCTGTTGATGTATTTAATTACATTTATGATTTTACGAATGTTGAACCAGCCTTGCATCCCAGGTATGAAGCCTACTTGGTCATGATGGATGATTTTTGAGATGTGTTGTTGAATCCAGTTTGGTAGGATCCTGTTGAGAATTTTAGCATCTATGTTCATCAAAGATATTAGCCTGTAGTTCTCTTTCTTTGTTGGGTCTTTACCTGGCTTGGGTATCAAGGTGATGTTAGCTGCGTAAAATGATTTTGGAAGAGTTCCATCATTCTCAATCACCTGGAATACGTTCAGTAGGATTGGAATCAGCTCCTCCTTAAATGTCTTGTAGAATTCTGCTGGAAAGCCATCTGAACCCAGGCTTTTTTTTTGTAAGTAGTTTTCTTATTAAGTAGTCAATTTCCTTGATTTATATTTGTCTATTTAGGGTCTCAATTTCTTCTTGTTTCAACCTAGGCAGGTTGTGTGATGTCAGAAAGTCTTCCATTTCCTTAAGGTTTTAAGTTTGTTTCCATACAAGTGTATATAGTAGTCTCTAATAATCTTTTGTATTTCTTCAGGGTCAGATGTGACTTCATCTTTTGTGTTTCTGATTGTGGTTATTTGGGCTTTTCCTCTCTTTTTCTTGGTCGGTTTAGCTAGGGGACCATTGATCTTGTTTATCCTTTGAAGAACCAGCTTTTTGTTTCATTGCTTTTTTGTATTATCTTTTTGTCTTCTATGTCCTGGATTTGAGTTTTTATTTTAGTGATCTGGATTCTTCTGCTGAAATTAGGGTTTTGGTGGTCTTGCTTTTCCAGCTTTCTTAGGTAGCTTGTTAGGCTATTAATTTGTGATCTTTCCATTTTCTTCATATGTGTTTGTAGGGATATAAATTCCCCTCTTACTACAGCTTTCATGGCGTCCCAGAATTTTGGTAAGATGTTTCTTCATCTTCATTTGTTTCCAGGTACTTTTTAATCTTGGTTTTAATTTCACCATTGACCCTTGAGTTGTTTAGCAACATACTGTTTAGTGTTCATGTCTTTGTGGGTTTGGGGGGGACCTTGTTGGTGTTAATGTTTATTTTTATTCCACTGTGGTCCGAGAAGGCACATAGTAAAATTTTGGTCCTTTTAAATTTGCTTATACTTGATTTATGGCCAAGTATGTGGTCGATCTTAGAGTACGTTCCATGTGGTGATGAATAGAATGTATATTCTGTGGTCTTTGGATGGAGGGTTCTGTAGGTATCAATTAAGTCCATTTGGTCAAGAGTCACATTGAGGTTTCAGATCTCGTTGCTAATTTTTTTGTCTTGATGATCTGTCTAGGGTTGTGAGTGGGGTATTGAAGTCCCCAGCTATGAAGGTGTTGGAGTCGATATCTATTTTTAGTTTACCCAGAAGCTGCTTTATGAAAGTTGGTGCTCCTATGTTGGTGCATATATGTTTAGGATGGATGTTTCTTGTTGATGGATTGAACCTTTATCATTATGTAGTGGCCTTCTGTATCTTTTTTTATTTTTGATAGCCTAAAGGGTATTTTGTCTGAGATTAAGATTGTAACTCCTCCTTTCTTCTGTGTTCTGTTCGCCTGAAAATTTATTTCCCATCCTCTTATTTTGAGTCTGTGAGTGTCCTTTCTAGTGAGGTGAGTCTCTTGAAGGCAATAGATTGTTGCCTGGTAATATTTTATCTATTTTGCCATTCTATGTCTTTTCAGTGGTGCATTTAGTCCATTCACGTTCAAGCTAATTATTGAAATGTGAGTTAATCCCTATCATTAGGCTCTTACAGAGTTGTTGTTCTTTCTGTTTGTGTGTTTATCTTTCTTTTGGTTCTGGAATTGGTTCATGTGTGTTTTTAATCTTTTGCCTGTACTCTTGTGAAGAACGTTGTTCTTTTTTCCTTTTCTTCTGTGCTCAATACTTTCTTAAGTGTTTCTTGTAGAGGTGGTCTGGTGGCAGTGTAGGTTCTTAGGGATTGGATATATGGGAAAGATTTCAATTCTCCGTCACTGATGAAGCTTAGCTTGGCTGGGTAGGTTATTCTCGGTTGAAATTGTTTATCTTTTAGAACTTTGAAGATAGGGCTCCAAGCTCTCCTAGCATGGAGGGTTTCTGTAGATAAATCTGCTGCTATTCTAATTGATCTTCCCTGGTAAGTAGTCTGACCTTTTTCTCTTGCTGCCTTTAAGATTTTTTCTTTTATACCTACTTTGTTTAGGCGAATTATTATGTGTGTGGGAGTTGGTCTTCTCATTTGTTGTCTTGCAGGGGTTCTATGAATCTCTTGTGTTGGAATTTTTGCATCACTGATGAGAGGAGGGAAGTTTTCTTGAATGATTTCATGAAATGTTTGTTCCAGTGTGGCCTCTGTTTCTCTCTCTGCCTCAGGAAGGCCAATTACTCTTAGGTTCGGTCTCTTCAAGTAATCATTCATTTCTTGAAGGTTTTGTTTGATCTTTTTGAGCTTCTTTTCCATGCTTTTGACAGTTTGAGTTAGTTCTGTGTTTTGGTCTTCGAGCTCTGAGATTCTTTCTTCTACTTGACTAATTCTGCTTTCCATGCTTATTAGTTTGTTATTTATTTCCATCACAGTATTCTTTACTGCTGTTATTTCTGATGGCTCCTTCCTATTTTCCTCTTGTCTCTCCTCAATTTTTTTTATTCTCTTTATTAATGTCTTGATGTCTGGGTTTGTTTCATGTGACCAGTCATTCTGGGGGCTCTTCATTGTTTGTGTTCCAAAGTCTGTTTTCTCAGTGTCTGACCTCCCAGGGGTCTCTGTGAGACCTATATTCTTCTTTTGGTTTTTCTTCATTTGTGTGGTTTTGTTGTTGTTTTCCCTTCCCTATTTTTTCCTTCCCTGCAAATCACTGTCTTCTTTAATTCTGTTTTTACTTCTGTTTGTTCAATCTCCTATTCTTTATGTATGTCCTCTTACTTTGTTCAATTCTAGAGTTGCACTGTAGGTTGGGGTGGTCCTTTTTGCAGTTTTGAGATTTACTTAAGGGGGGAGCTGTGATTCAAAATCTATCTGCAGGTCCCAGTATCTGCCAACAGGTGTATGAATAATCTGAAACCCACTTCCCACTGCCTTGGAATCTGTCCGTGCAGTGGGGCTGTAGGTTTACTCTCTGAAATACAATGCGGTTAATAGAGGGAAGAGAATGGAGCAGGCAGTGGGGGGAAGACGGGGGTGAAGAGAGAGAGGAGTGAGGATGAAAACAGACGAGTGTACCAACAAATGGAGAGAGAGACAAAAATTGAAACATATAAAAACAATAGACCACGACTACAAACTAAGCAACTCCCATACAAAAAAAATGAAAACATACAATGTTACTAACATACAAGCTTACCAACCTCCATATTGGTGTGCTATTCCTCTATTCAAAGATTTGGTTTACAGAGAGAAGAAAAGAAAGGAAAAGAAGAAGGAAAAAAAGGGGGTGGGAACAAAACAGAAGGAATGGAATCAAGTCAGTAGACTCAAGCACACTCTGAGACTTTTAGTTTAAGTTGAATGTCCTTTCAGGTCTGATTTCTAGCTGTCTTTTCAGGCTGGTAAGTGTTCACAGTTAGGATCAGTTGCCCATGGCCTGTTGTGAAGGGCAGTTCAGATCATCACTCAGTTCATGACTGCCCCATTCACCACTCAGATCTGGCCTGTATCTGTCAGGCTTCCATTTTTCCCCTTTCAGTGTTGTTACCTTGAATCACCAGCATGTGGTGTTATCCCTTGCTCCAGATGGTCTTTATCTCAGCTGCTCACCCACCCCTAAGGGGAGGGAGATGTTGCCTCAAGACACACGGGAAGAGACCCACGACCTGGCAGGACGTCTCAGTGGTAGTAGACCTCAGCAGATCTTGCTCGCAGTGGCTTCAAGGTCTGAAGTTGTGGATCACCTCAGGCACGGCTGTGTGATGTATAATGGCTGCCTTGGTGGCTGTGTCTGCAGGTCACCTCAGGCACTGATGGTGCAATGTGGAATGGCTACCTTGGTGGTGGCAGCAGCAGCAGTGACGGTGGTGGCAGCTCACCTCAGGCACAGGCGGTGCAATGTGGAATGGCTGCCTCAGAGGCGGTGGCAGCTGTGGCGGCAGCAGCAGCTATGGCTCGTCTCAGGCACTGGTGGTGCAATGTGGAATGGCGGTAGGCTGCGGTGGCAGCAGCAGCAACAACGGCAGCCACAGTAGCTGCCCAGACCATGGTGATGACTCAGCGAAGTCTACAACGGAACTCCGTGTGAAGAGCAGACTGCCGACGATGGGATCTGCAGCCTCCAGGGAGAGAACCAGAGTCTCTTTGTGTGCTCCTCGGTGGAGAGTCTCACAGACCGAGCTGCCCTGTTGCCATCTTTGAAGTCAGTTGGCAGGACCAGGATGTGTCTTCTCAGGTTTCTCGGAGGAAACTGGTGCAAGAGAGATGTGGGGCGGGTTGCAGCACCCATTCACCCGGACACGGGTGGGAGTGGTGGGACAGGGAGCGGTCCTGGCAGGTGGCACCCTCCTCCTTCCCCTCCCTCCCAATCTCTCTTCCAGCCCCTCCTGCTACTCACACTGCAGCTCAGGCTTTGACCTCCAAGTGTTCCAACCCACACATCGCAAGCCCGCACCCGGCTGCCCAGCGCGAAGGTGGGAATTGAGATATTTTTATATTGATGTATGTTTCTTCCAGTAAATATATTTACCTGTGAATTCCAATATTTTCTAATCCTAAAGGTATATTTTTTTAATTTTAACACATTTAACATCACATTTGATATAATTTAATTGCAGATTTTCGTTAATAAATTATTAATTAGATATCAATGTGATTGTGCACTTAATATTTATTAGAAGCCGGGCTTGGTGGCTCAGCCTGCAATCCTGCGCCTTTGGGAGGCTGAGGTGAGTGGATTGCCTGAGCCCACAGGTTCAAGACCCACCTGGGCAGCGAGACCTCATCTCTACAATAAATCAAAAAATTAGCCGGTCGTGGTAGTACACGCCTGTAGTTCCAGCTACTTGGAAGGCTGAGGCAGAAGGATCGCCGGAGCCCAGCAGGTCGAGGCTGCGGTGGCCAGGAGTGGCCACTGCACTCCAGTCTGGGTAACAGAGTGAGACTCAAACTCAAAAAAAAAAAAGTATTTATTAGAAAATTTTGGATCACTTTTATAGATATGATAATCAAAAATACTTAGATTATGTTAAAAACTGTATTTATATATTTGTGTATTTGACATATACACAAATAACATTACTTTAATGTGCTTTATATAATCATAACATAAACACAGTAGAGGGTGAGTCAATAGATAGGATCTCTGAGAAATTACATGGTGAATTCTAAAAAAACCCATGACTTCTGCCATCTTGATGCACCCCTTCACTACCAATTTCAGCATAAATTATTTTATAGATACAGAGAAAACAAGCTTAAAAGGTGATGTAGAAATAAATTTCCATTCATAGCACTTTAATAAAGAAGCTAAATAAAATTTATTATGTTACACAGTGTAAATTATTGTCAGCTTCAGTATTGTCATAGTCATGAAAATGTGTCAGT
>NW_007252688.1:39805-43068 GCF_000164805.1 Carlito syrichta
ATCCACTCACCTCAGCCTCCCAAAGGCGTGGGATTGCAGACTGAGCCACCGAGCCCAGCTAGAAATTTTTTTTAATGTCATCAAATATCTCTCTTCCTTTTGTGTTATATATACAGATACCTATACACAACTTCTCATTCCTCGTGTTACAGTGTAAGGATTGTCTGTGCTTCTGTCAAGACGAAACCTCCCCATCAGGGCTCTGATCTCATCCCCGCTCATCTTCTCAAGGTCATCACTCCTACAATTCTCCCTTTCTTTCTAGCATCGTTAATTAATGTGTATTGGCAATTTTTACTATAATTTATACTAGCTACAATAGATGTTGTTTTTTAAAGTCCCTTGGGTTGGCACCACGGCCTCCTTCAACCACTTCTCTCTTTGGGCTCCTCTAGAGATTATTGTTCCTGGGAGTTATCCACTCTCTGCCATCACCTCTTCACCAGTGATTCTCTCTTGAAAATGCTGCAGCCAGGCTTGGTCTCCACCATCTGCCTTGGTGGACACTGCCATTGTCGATGTCATTAGTGATTTCTGGGATACTAAATTCTATGAATATCTAAATTTTGGCATCTGTGACCTGACCAATCACTACTTTACTCATGAAATACTGATGCTGGAGAAGAAGTGGAGAAAAGGGAACACTTCTACACTGTTGGTGGGAGTGTAAACTAGTACAACCTCTGTGGAAAACAGTGTGATGAGTCCCAAAAGATCTAAAAATAGACCTTCCATACAACCCCACAATCCAGCCTACTGGAAATATTCCCAGAGGAACTCAATTCATTCTCTGAAAAAGAAACCTGCACACGCAGGTTTATTGTAGCATTATTCACAATAGCAAAAACATGGAACCAACCATGCTGCCCATTGAAAGAGAACTGTATTTAAAAAATGTGGTACATACACATGATGGAATATTACACAGCCATAAAGAAGAATAAAATTATGAACTTTGCAGCAACTTGGATGGACATAGAATCTATAATACTGAGTGATCTGTCACAGAAACAAATAACTGAGTACCACATGCTCTCACTCATAAGCAGACCTTGAACAAGTATGATAATACTATAAGAAAGAGATTGGCAGTAGTGGGAAAGAGCAAGGGGATGGGGAACACCCCTTCAACAAGTGTACCTGCATAATGAACATTTATATACCTAACCCTGAATTGGACCCCACATTTTTAAAATTAAAAATTAAAAAAAAAAAAATACTGCCACTTGGACACTGAGCTTACGCTCCTTTTTTCTCCTACTTCATGGACTGATCCTCCAAACTCTTTCTTGCTAGTACATCTTTATCTTCTGCACACATGAATGCTGAAATTCTTCATGTGAAAACCTCAGACCTCTTTGTTTTTTAACTACACCCTGGTGATCCCAGATTTTTCTTTCACCATGATATCATATCTGAATTCCAGTTCCACATAGCAATATGCCCACTTCACATATAAATTCTTAGTAATTGGCTTTTCCATAGACATATAAGCTAAATATGTTTCAATTGGAACTTTTGCTTTTCCTTCAAAACTTGTTCTTTCTGGATGTACCCTGCTCTTAATAAATGTCCATGTTATTTCTTCTAGTTTCTCAGGCCAAACATTTTGGAATCATCCTTGACTCTATTATTTCTCTCACTACCTAATCTAATCCATTAAAAATTATCTCTACACTCATAATCTATCCAGAATCTTATCTCTTTTTAACCCTGCCTCAACTACTATATAATTTCACCTCAACTAGTTTTTAAACTAACCTTCCTGTTGTTATTCTTCATATAGTATTAATCATTCTTCTAAATTCTTAATAAAATCATATGACTACTCTGCATAAAATATTCAAATAGCTTTCTCTCTTAGCAGTATCCAAAGTTCTCATCATGGCCTACAGCATACTATTCTGATATCTTTTACCCAACTACTGCTCCATGCAAACTCTTTATGGTTTATTATATATAACAAGCATATAATGGCCTCAGGCTTCCTCTGATTGGAATGTTTTCCTTCAAAAATTCATATGGTTTCCTCCTTGACTTCCTTGAGGTTGCTTTATCTGAATATTTACTGGATCATTCTTTTCCAATGAAGATTTTTCTCTTCATTTCTACTTACTTATAGATAATAAAGTTGCATGAAACTTTTACCTTTAGCCAGGTTAAAGGATATGTTTGAAGTTGTGGTTACAGTTCCAAAGCATAACATACATGGAAGTCATCATTTCTGTCTTTATAATAAGAAACTGCTGAGAAACTGGAAAATCAATTAATTTTTGCACCTATCAGAGGATTGAGATTGCAGGTTATCTGAGTCCATAAAATCTGGAGTGAAAAGCACATTCAGAAATACACAGCCAACATCTACTTGCCTGACCTAGAAGCTAGTGGAACAACAAGCCAGTAGGAATAATTAAACAGTAATTTTGACTAATTATTCGAGGCTGATTATGGCCAAGCATGGAAATGAGAAACTCCTGGGTCCCAAGGTCTGGGGGTCCCCACACTTTTGTGATCTCTTTCCAGGTTCTCATGGTGAAGACTCAAGAATTCCCTCATGACTCTGATAGGATGAAGAGGAATAATCATTATTAAATACACACAGAGGCTGCTCCATAAGAAAGTTCTGCATTATAGGGAACGAATTTTTAGAGCCTTATCTAGATGTTGGAAGGACATTTCTCCCACTTCAGTCTTCTCTGGCCTATTACCTAACTTAAGGAGAAAAAAAACATAGTCAGCAGTAAGTCTTTAAGAAAATATATTAAGAATGCTGCACCCAGCAAAGGGACTACGGGGGGCTTGGGAAAAAGAGCTATAGCACTGAAGAATCAAAATTTTAAAAGTCACAGACACCACAGCACAGGCCTAATAAATGATTGAGAGTTAATTGAAAGAATTTAAAGCACTCTTTCTCTTGTAAACATTACCACAATACTAATGAGGGTACAGTATAATAACAGTGGATTAAAGATAAAGAACTTCATCTTCACTGACTCTCTCTGAAGAAGAGTACTTAGGAAGGACCCAAGTCAAGAGAGAAGATAAAAACAAGGATGCAGGTTAATTCCAAATGGGTCAGAGACCTAAATGTAAAACCTCAAACCATAAGAACCTTAGAAAATGAAGGAAATACCCTCATGGAAATCGGAACTGGCATCCAATTCCTGAACAAAACCCAAAACCCACAGCTCATAAGAGAGAAAATAGACAAGTGGGACCTTATTAAACTGACAAGCTTCTGCAAAGCCAAAGAAACCATCAAG
>NW_007252688.1:43088-59270 GCF_000164805.1 Carlito syrichta
AGCTACAATCATCAAAACAGCTTGGTATTGGTATAGGAACAGGCATATAGATCAATAGAATAGAATTGAGATTCCAGAAGCAAAATCTCAATTACTCAACCAACTCATCTTCAACAAAGTCTCCACAACCGACCACTGGGGAGAGGAGAAACTATTCAGTAAATGGTGCTGGGAAAACTGACTGACCACATGCAGAATGTTGAAACAGGACCCCTATTTATCTCCATACACAAAATTAACTCCAAATGGATCAGAGACCTAAATGTAAAACCTCAAACCATAAGAACCTTAGAAAATGAAGGACATACCCTCATGGAAATAGGAACTGGCATCCAATTCCTGAACAAAACCCGAAACCCACAGGACATAAGAGAGAATAGACAAGTGGGACCTCATTAAACTGACAAGCTTCTGCAAAGTCAAAGAAACCATCAAGAGAGCAGGGAGACAGCCTACAGACTGGGAAAAAGTATTTGCTAACTCCAGGTCTGACAAAGGCTTAACATCCTGGATCTACAAGGAACTCAAACGTGCTGGAAAAAAAAAAAAAACAACAACAACCCCATTATAAAATGGGCAAAAGATATGAACAGACAGTTCACAAAGGAAGATATCTGAGCAGCCAACAAACACATGAAGAAATGTTCAACCTCACTAATCATCAAGGAGTTGCAAATCAAAACCACACTGAGATACCACCTAACCCCAGTCAGAATGGCAATTATCAACAAGTCAAAAAATAACAGCTGCTGGAGAGGGTGTGGCGAAAAGGGAACACTTCTACACTGTTGGTGTGAGTGTAAACTAGTGCAACCCCTGTGGAAAGCAGTGTGGCGATTCCTAAAAGCTCTAAATACCAACCTCCCATATGACCCTATAATCCCCCTACTGGGAATATATCCTGAAGAACACAAATCACTCTATAAAAAAGATACTTGCAAACGCATGTTTATCGCAGCGTTGTTCACAATAGCAAGAACCTGGAAACAGCCATGCTGCCTGTCAAAAGAGGACTGGATTAAAAAAATGTGGTACATATACACAATGGAATACTACGCAGTCATAAAAAAGAACAAAATCATGAATTTCGCAGCAACCTGGATGGAACTAGAGTCTATAATACTGAGTGATCTCTCACAGAAACAAAGATCCGAATATCACATGTTCTCACTCATATAATGGACCTTAAACATCCAATGCAATACTATACGAAAATGACTGACCGTACTGGGAAACTATGGTGGGGGGAGGGAGATGGGATTAACAGTAGCAAATACCTGTCTGGGAACGGGGAAACACCCCATATCAACAGGGTGCCTGAATGAAAAGCAATTGTATACCTAACCCCTAACTGTACCTCACAACTTCATAATAAAAAATAAAAAAATAAAAAAAATAATAAAAAAACAAGGATGCTAGAAAAATTTGAAGGCTCTGTTACCTATAGATACAGCAAATATTAAAAACAGCCTAACTCCTAGACATGTTAACATACATTCTCACACTAGAGGTCTGCTTACCTAAATTAATATTGCTCAATGCAAAAAGTCCAGCTTTCAGCAAAAGGTTGTAAATCATGCCACAAGGCAAGAAAAAAACAGTCTGAAGAGACAAAGTAATCATCAAAACCTGATTCAGATATGACAACCATATTGGAATTATCTGATAGAAATTGATATAAGATTAATATGTAAAAAGCTCTAATAGAGAAAGTAGATGTAAGAATGGATGGGCAACATGTAGAGAGATGGAAATTCTACAAAAGAATCAAAAGGAAATGCTGGAACTTAAAACACTAGGACAAAAATGAAGAATGCATTTTGATAGGCATCATTACACTCAACAAAAATGTCACAAGAAATAAGGAGAAATTGGGAAGACTCTAAGATTTTTTGCAGTATGCAAGAAGCAGCTTATTTGAGGGAAGACTTAGATTAGTTTAAACTGTATACTGAAAACTCTAAGGCAATTACTAACACTACTTAATGTAATTGATATGTAAGAGAGGAGATAAAATGGAATTAAAGGTGCTCAGTTAAAACTAGATAAAAGCCAGGCTTGGTGGCTCAACCTGTAACCCCAGCACTTTGGGAGGCTGAGATGAGTGGATTGCCTGAGCCCACGGGTTCAAGACCTGCCTGGGCAACTTGGTGAGACCTCATCTCTACAATAAGTCAAAAATTAGCTAGGCGTGGTAGCGTGCACCTGTAGTTCCAGCTACTTGTAAGGCTGAGGCAGGAAGGATCGCTGGAGCCCAGCAGGTTGAGGCTGCAGTGACCAGGAGCGGCCACTGTACTCCAGTCTGGGTGACAGAGTGAGACTCCAACTCAAAAAAATAAAAACAGATAAAGCAGAAAATGGAGGCTTAGGGGCATATGAAAGAAAAAATAGATAAACAAGTGGAAACTATTTGAAAATATGGTAGATTTTAAACCAAGTAATCAATAATCTCTTTAAATGTGAACAGTTTAAATAATGCACACTAATTAGAAGACAGAAACTCAAAGCAGATCAAAAGAAAGAAAAAAAATAAGACCCAACTATATGTTGTCACAAGAAACCCACCTATATAAGGACACCAAAAGGTTTAAAGTAAAGAGTGGAGAAATATACACCATGCTATCACTAGTCAAATGAAAACTAACAGAATAATATTTCATTGTGTATTGATACCACATTTTCTTTATCTATTAATCTGTTAACACACACTTAGGTTAACTATTCTGTGTCTTGGCTATTGTGAATATCTGCAGTAAACATGGAAATGCAGATATCTTTGATATACAGATTTCCTTTCTTTAGGATATGTACACGGTGGGATTGCTGGATCACATGATAGTTCCATTTTTAGATTTTCGAGAAACCTCCATACTGTTTTCCACAATAGTTATACAACTTTACATTTCCACAAACAGTGTATTGAGCATATCCCTTTTTTTGCATGTTCACCAGTATTTGTTATGTTTTGTCTTTTTTATCTATTCTAACTGGGGAGAGATGATATCTCATTGTGGTTACAATTTATATTTCTCTGATTATTAGTGATGTTGAGCATATTTAAATATATCTGCTAGCTATGTGTATGTCTTTTTTTTTTTAGAAATATCTATGCTGGTCTTTTGCTCATTTTTAATAATTATTTTTTAAAATGTTTCTCTTACAGACGTGCAGAATATTGTGGTGGTTACCAGAGGCATGAAGAGAAGAGGAAGAAGAAATGCATAGAAATTGGTTAATGGGTAGAAAAATACAGCCAGATAGAAGGAATAAGTTCAAGTACTAAGTAGTAACATAGAGAAATTATAACTAGTGATAATTTATTGTATATTTCAAAATAACTAAAAGATATGAATTGTTTTCTTCCTAACACAAAGAAAAGATAAATGTTTGAAATGATGGATATCCCAATTACCCTGATTTGATCATTACAAGTTGTATAGATGTGTCAAATATCACATGTACCCCAAAATATGTACAACTATAATATATCAATTAAGAACATAAAAAAGAAAGCTAGAGTATCTATATTAATTTCAGATAAAGTATATCCTTGAACAAGAAATATATGCAGGAAGAGGGCATTGTTGTTTTTGTTTACTAAGGTTGTCATGACAAAATACCACAGACTAAGTGACCTAAATAACAGAAATTTATTTTCACACAGTTATAGTAACTAAAAGTCCAAAATCAAGGTGTGGCAGAATTGACTTCTTCTGTGGCCTCTTTTCTTGGCTTGCAGATAGATAGCTGTCTTTTTACTGTGTGCTCAAATAATCTGTATGCACACTCCCTGTAATTCTCTGTGTGTCCAAATTTCTTTCCCTAACAAGAACACCAGTCAGATTGGACTGGGGATCCTCTTAATAAACTTATTTTAACCTAATAGCCTCTCAAATAGTCACATTTTGAGATACTAGGGTTTAGGCTTTCCACATAGGAATTTTGGGGTGACACAATTCAGTTTAACTTGACTGGTTAAGGGATGCAAAATAACTAGTAAAACATGATTTCTAGGTATGTCTGTGAGGGTGTTTCTGGAAGAGACCAGCATTTGAATGAGTAGATTGGGTAAAGAAGATCTACACTCAGCAATGTGGGCAAGCATCATGCAATATTCTGGGAGCCCAAATAGAACAAAACTATGAGACAGAGGGGGGGAAGGCAAAATTTCTCTCTCTTCTTAACCTGGGACATCCATATTTTCCTGCTCTAGGACATTGTAGTTCTTAGTTCTCAGGCCTTCAGACTCAAAGACTTCAGACTCCAGACTCTGGTTTTCAGGCATTTGTACTTGAATTTTGACTTAACCCTATCAGCTTCCCTAATCCTAAGGTTTGAACTTGACTGAATTTTACCACCTACTTTCCTGGTTCTTCAGTTTGAAGGTAACATCATGGGACTTCTCAATCTCCATAACCATATGAGCCGATTCCATATGAAATCCCCTCTTATATATCTACAAGTATTCTATTGGTTCTGTTTTTCTGCAAAACCTTGACTAATAGAGATAAGTTTGGCTCTTGGTGACCTAAAATGAAGAAATTCTTGATTTTTTTCTATGTCAAAAACTGGGCGCTGATAACGGGGAATATGGGCGTAACACATTAACACCTGAAATCAGTATATAGCAATTATATCTTAAATGTTTGTTGTATTCATATGTGAATTAATGTTTTAGGCTGTTTAACCAAAGGAGGGCACTTCTTTTCTATAGTACCTCACCCCTTCCCCCACCAAAATAATAGCTCCAACACAGTCCATTGTTGTTACATCTTGTATAATAACATCTTCTCCTACTTCCTACCTGATCATGCTTTATCCCCCAACACTGTTTTATTCTTTTTTTAACAGACTTGTCCCACATGTGCTATATAGCTTTTTCTTTATTTTTACTTCCCCACTTTGGAACATAAGTTTCATGAGAACAAGAAGTGGGATTATGTCTGTTTTATTAACTATCATATCTGACACTACAATACTGCCTGGCACATAATAGGCACTTAATTGAAAATAATGGAATGATTGAATACATGAATCATAAGTGTTCTACATTGTTTTGAGATATGCTAAGCAATAGTGCTTTTCTTTTGATGTCCTATGAAGAAAGACAAATTATTGCATATGTGGAATATGCTAGCATTAATTTTGTTATGCAATTATGTTCTAGGAGATTTAAAAGTCCACAGTCTGTTTGGACACTTCAGAAATATGTAAAAAAAAAAAACCTAGAAAGCGTATAGAACCTACCCTTAAAAGCCACAAAATCACTTCCTTTTTTTGTGCTTGAAGTTTTTTAAGTAGCAAGAAAATTTTCACATTATAACATGCCCATATTCTCAAATGATTACAAAGGAAATGTATATGGATAGGATAATACACACTATCAAATTCCCAGTGAAGATTTTTTATGCCTTTTTGAAAGACGATTTTGGCATTGAATTTGATGGAGTAGGATGAATGGGAAAAGTAAGCTAAGGTGCTTAGAACATATTTTAGCCTGGCCACAAAGAAAATGGGGTACAGTGTGCAAAGTAACAACTCCTAAATTTGCTCCTTAGTTCAAACGCTTTGCTGTGATTAGACTGGGATTTTCTCTGTTTACTTCAGTAAAATCTAAATGTTCTCAATGTCATTCAAGTAGTCGCCTTCTTACCAATACAGACCACACATAGAACACTATCATTTAGTAGACAATAAGCATATCCTACTCCCAGGAACTGAATTAGGCTCTGAAAATTTAGAAACAGAGTGAAAAAAAATTGCAGTGACAATTTTCTTGATTTCAAGGAGTTAAAAATCCAGTGGAAATAGGCATAAACATAATTACAATATTCTGCTGTTATATTTGGAGTATATTGGTATATAGGACATATAATGATGTTATGTAGAAAATTAAGTGGGAATACACAAAATAAATACTTAATTATCCCTAGTTGAGCCAGGGAAATCTTCCTCAAAAAAGCCATTGCTGAGATTTGAAAACATCTGAAGTTTACCAGAACATTAAGATATAGAAGGGAGGGAACTATGTAGTTGAGCAAGTGTCTGATTATATACTGACAGAGAGAAAAAAACATTTACTATCTAAACTAAGGAGATATGCTTTCATTTTCCATTTCATTTTTTTACTGATTTGCTGTAAATGCAAATATTGATTTACATTTGGCATTTCTTGTTATTGATTTTCTATATTATTGATATTCTTGATTTTATTATTTGTATCTTTTAAACACTTTGGAGAAATGCATAATTGAAAAATAAATAAACTTTTATAAGTTATTTCAAGATCTATATATATTAGTGTTACACCCAGAGATTTTTTCAGCCATTTAAATTACAGAATATATGCCTATTTTAACATCTCCATAATTCAGAATGGTCTAAAATATAATTAATCATTTCTCAACTGCCTCTTCCAATTCACTTTATCATGTCAAATATTGAAAATGAATAACTAATAAGTAATGTGTCCTTATTTTCCCCATACAAACATATTGAACAAATATGACAATATAGGATGTTTCTGGTTCCTAATTTAATTATACAAACATTTTATCATACTGCGTATATACTTCTATAACTCACTTATTTTATATAGCAATGTGTCATAAATTATTTAATAATATTTTCAACAAAACTCAGTCATTTAGTCATGAAGTATTGAGGACCAAAAACAAGCCAAGCTTTGTGATAGACACTGGCAATAGAGTGTGGGATGAGGCAACTACACTTCTAAGTTCCATATGGGACTTAAAATAAATGTCGTGCTTGCTCCAAATGCAGGGAATCTTTGAATCTTCATAGTGTTCATTAAACACCAAAAAACTAATTTTTGAAGAGTGAAAATAAATGCTCAATATAAATAAGTCAGAGGAAAAAAAGTATCTCTTTTTTGTAGTATTTTTTCTCCATCTAAAAATTTATTGAGCACATACTAGTTACCAGGAACAAAATGTTTCTGCTCTTATTGAAGGGGAAGAAAAAAATAACAGACACACACACAAACACATATTTGTGCAAAAACTGTTAGGTAGGAATGAATTCATGAGAGAAAAATAAAGCAGGTATATAGGGAGTGCCAGGTTGGAGATGAGGGACACTGTTATTTATATAAGATGGTGAGTGACATTTTCCTTAATAAGGAGATATTTAAGCAGAAAAGATTAGAAAATGAAGGAACAAGTCAGAAAGATGTTTGTGGAAAGCTGTTTCCATGGCAGAGAAGTGATCAGTACAAAAGATTTGAGGACTGAAGAGCTGAGTATTTGGGAGGAAGTAGGAGAACATTGTGGCTGAAACTGTAGACCCGTAGCATGTGAGGTGATGAATCAGAGTGAGACAGGAAACCATTGTTGGAGGGTTTGGCTGGAGAACATGGTGGCTGCTATGTGGAGAATGGATATTGCAGGGCAAGTGGGAAACATCAAAGACAAGTTAGAAAACTAATGTAATGAAATATTGCAGGCAATGGGTGATGGGGCTACGCTAGACAGGTAAGTGAAGACGGCGTGCTAAGACTACTGGTATGTATGCTGAAGATAGTTGCAGAATTTCTCAAGAATTTTTATTTTTATTTTTGAATTGGGGTCTGACTCTGACACCCAGGCTGAAGTGCAATGGCATGATCATGGCTCACCGTGGCCTCTGCCTCCTGGGCTTAGGCTAACCGTCCGCCTCAGCCTCCCAAGTAGCCATTACTACAGTTTCATGCTAACACATCCCCTACATTTTTAAGTTTTTTTTTAAGAGATGAGGTCTCACTATGTTGCCTCGAACTCCTGGTTTCAGAAATCCTCCCACCTTGCTCTCCCAAAGTGCTGGGATTACAGTTGTGAGCTACTGCACCCAGCTTTGAACTCAAGGACTTAATGTGAAATAATGATCTGAAAAGACTCTCATAAAAACTTTGGTTATAAAAGAGCAAGTATGAATTTGAATATGAGTGCAGTTAGGAAGCTATCATACAAACTTGGACATTTTCTAGGTTTTTCTTCTTAAAAACTCTAAAACAGGAAAAGAATTAATGAGGGATTGAACTGAGAAAAGATGAAAAAGAAGTCTTGGCAAACAATTTAAATAATTGACAAAGGGTGATAATGATTTAGAATAGATGAGGTTTTATATCATAAAGTCTAATACTGTACCATATTACAAAACTCATAAATAAAAACTATTTATTTATTATTAAAAAAACTATTTTAGTGCAAAGTTTGTGCTCATGAATTAAAATACCATGATTCAGGTTTATAGTTTCCTTACAATGCAAGAATTTTTAGGGTGCTGAGACCACTTGCTAAAATGCAAAGTTAGGCTTTTCAACCATCACAATCAGAAAGTTCTGTTTATTATATTATTCTTTACCATTGCTATCTTAGTTATTTTAAAGACTGGACTTTGCTAATTAGCTCTTTTTGCATGCTCTGATTCTCTCTGATTTCTGCTTCCTTTTAATTTCAGGCTTCGTGTAGTCTTGCTTTTATTTGTATTGACCTTTGACATTGCAATTTTCTGTTTGCTTTTTAAATCCTAGCTAATTAGAGGATTTCAAATTCTTCATGATAAAGAAGTTCTTGCACAAAGCATGTAATTAGACTATCTGATGACAAGAACTGGGATTTTACCACCCCAGGGTTGAAAGATCTTGCCTCCCAGCAGCATTGTCCCCCAGGATGTTTTGCGTTTAAGCAATTAACCTCCCATTCAGGACATGGCCCACTATTCATCTCCTTACATCCCTTAGCTGGGATTGTTTCAAAGTCTGCTCTTTGATCCTTTTATCAGTTGTGATGAACCCTTAGGTCAAAGTAAAAAGGCGAAGAGACACCGTCACTTCATCTTATAAAAATAATCACAGTGTCTTTTAATAAATGTATCATTGAAAGCTTCCAAATTGCCTTTTGTCTTACATAAAACTCTTACACTTGTGTTTCATTAGAATGTTACAGTTACTTCCTCAGCAAATGGAATTACGCAACTTGTTGCATGTATGCACTTGTGCACACAAACAAACAAACTTCCTAGAGGAGTCACAGACATTTCTGGAATGTAAATTAAGATCAAAGTAGGCAAGGAGCTGGGACAGAAAGGTATCTAGGAACTCTATTACCGGAAAACCATAGAAAACCATAGAATGGTCTTTTCATCCCTGTTTCATGCATTCATTCCATATCTAATTAACAAATGCCCACTCTGTGATAGACACTGCAATCTGTGCGTGGGTACAAACATGGTAAAACATGAATGGCCTCTGTCTTCAAAAAATATAGAGAATAGAAAAGAAACAGACAAATATTAATATCACCAGATGTGGTATTACAGAAGTACATAACAGAAGAAATAGCCACACCTGCTTGAGAATCCAGGAAAAACTTCAGAGAAGAAGAAATATTTGCCTTGAGATTTGACGGGTAACTAGATAGTGACAGGGCAGTCAAGTGAGTAGGAGTTGGTGTGTGTATGTGGTGTGGGAATAGTGGCGGTGAGAGGGGACTCCACATACATGGAAATGCAGTTAGGAGAGAGCATGTTCAAAGCCCAGCTTAGTTATATATGGTTAGAGTAAAATGCAAGATCAATGAGGAAAGGTGAATGTGGACATCTAGATTGTTAATAAATCAAAAGTACTTGGCTCCTCCCCTCTGGCAGTGATGAACTTTCAAAAGCCTTGACTAGAAACCAAAAACACATGTCACAATTTATACTGGAGGTGATGGAGAGCCAGGAAAAGTGTGTATGATTGGATGTAGATTAGTAAAATTAATTTTACTAGTAGTAAGAAGGCTAAACTCTAATGACTAGAACAAGCAACAGGGACACCAGTAAGAAGACCATGGATGGAAACTAGAAAACATGAGATGAGAATGTGAAATTGAACTGTGATAGTGAAGAAGTGGAGGAGGCAAAACATACAAAGAAATCCTTCAAAGGCATACTATAAGAGTACTTGGTGGTTGATTAAATATGACTGGTTTAGTCCCCATTTTCTGACTTGGGAGAGTGCACAACCGAGGGAGATTTATGAAACAGAAGCTCAAGAAGCTGCCCTCCCCTTAATGATGATGCAACTTTGAGCATGTTACATGACTTTGAAACTCATCTCTAAATGGAGATAAAACAAGCACCTGCATCATAGGGATGTTAGGATGATTTGATGAATTAAGATATGCAAATTACTTAAACTACACAGGCACATAGCAAGCACTGAATAAATATTAACAAATACTATTTTATAGACCTTAGAGCTATTGTAACCTTGAACAAATTGAAATGTCTATTATTGGATAAGTAATGGACCATAGAGAATTTACAATTTTTATCACAGAAAAATCTAAATATTTTTGAATTAAAAATAGAACAAGCCGGGCTCGGTAGCTCAGCCTGTAATCCCGCGCCTTTGGGAGGCTGAGGTGAGTGGATTGCCTGAGCCCGCGGGTTCGAGACCTGCCTGGGCAGTGAGACCTCATCTGTACAATAAATCAAAAAAAAAATTAGCCGGGTGTGGTAGCGCGCACCTGTAGTTCCAGCTACTCGGAAGACTGAAGCAGAAGAATTGCCGGAGCCCAGCAGGCGAGGCTGTGGTGGCCGGGAGCAGCCACTGCACTCCAGTCTGGGCGACTGAGTGAGACTCCAACTCAAAAAAAAAGATTAAAAAAATAATAATAATACAACAGAGGCAACTACCTTACTAGACTCTGGTGTAGCCATGTGCTCTTGGAGCTACAACTGTCACGATGTTTCCTGGCTTTGACCCCTCCCCTACCTTGGGGAGGTGAATCTCAATCTCTCTCTCTCTCTCTCTCTCTCTCTCTCTCTCATTTACTTTGGAAATGAGCCATATTTTCTAAACTAAAAAAAAATTTAGAACAGGAAGCAATTTAGAGAAATGCCTACATTTAAGAGAGAAACGGATCCCCAAAAATGATCAGAATGACTGGGATTCTAGGAACAGACTTAATGCAGAAACCAGGCAAGAAAGAGAAGTGCAGAAAACCATCATTAAAGGGCAAGCTTCCAGGCTCCAAGAGACTCCTGAGAAGAGAGGAAGGACATCCAATTTTGTTTCAACCAGCATCCTGGTATTCATGTATGTTTCTATGATCATGAATCACATATTTTATTCATGTTTGCTTTGCAAGTCTGTCTTCCATTAAAACATGACAATCTTCTGATTCAGCTATCTATTATCATATCATCCCAAATCTTAGTGACGACAAACAATATATTTTTTTAATAACATGTGTTGTGTTGTTCTGCGTTCAGTGAATTTGGGGATCACTCTTTCAGGTTCACACTCCAGCAGTTCAGCTGGGGCTGGAATGACTAAGTTGGTTTCATTTAAACTGCGAGGAGTTGAACCTTTTTATAGCCTGGGCCACATCCCCGGGTTACTGCTGCCTTTTCACATGACAGTTTGACTCCAAAAGAGGGTAGAATAGAAGCTATGGGCCTCTGGAGGCCCAGGACCAGAACACCCGTGTCACTTTTGCTGCCTTCTATTGGTCAAATCAAGTTCCAAGGTGACCCCAAGTTTAGGGGTAGGAAAATAGATACTACCTGTCAATGAAAGAAGCTGCAGGGCTGGTCAGGAAGATGGCGATGAACCAGTTGGACTATGTGAGTCCCTGTGTAAGTGAGTGAGTGTATGGGAAATTTTGTGTATGTGCTGGTGAGTGAGTGGGCGTGTGAGTGGCTGCTTGAGTGAGGGCTAGGGAGTTAGTGGCCAGGGTTCTCCTGGTGCAGTGGCTGATGCTACAGCTGCTGGGTTTAGACCCTAGCAAGTCCCAGGATGTAAAAGCTGAACACCATTTTCTTTTTCTTTTCTTTCTTTCTTTTCTTTTTTTTTTTGTAAAATCAACAAACCTTCCTTGGGAAGAAAATGTGGGGAGAGACTGTCTAAGTGAGGGCTCGTGAGCAAGTGGCCAGGCCTCTGGTGCAACAGCTGGTGCTGCAGCTTCTCTACTTTGTCCGTGGCACTTCCCAGGTTGCAGAAGCTGAATGCCATTATTTTTTTTAATGGACAAAAGTTTTCCTGTGACGAAGTGGCAGGGAGTAACCATTGCCCCAGGCTCTCACTCACTGTTGCAGCAGGAGAGAGACTGCCGGCTCCTGGTTTTGCCTCACCACTTCAGCCCCTGGCAGGGCACTGGCAGCAGGGGCTACAGAGGGAGTCCAGAGGCAAAGTCTCACAAAAGAGGACAAGAGAGGCACCCCACCACCATCTTGAAGGAGGGGCAGGAAAGTGCCCTGACTTACTCACCATGGAGCAACAAACCTGATCTCTGTGACTGGCAGATCAACTATTCAGGGATTGATCATGACCCAGAGGGAATATCCTGAAAGAACAAACTTTAGAGGGACCTGAGGAGTGCTGAGTTCCAGGTAGCCCAGCCCCTACCCTGATACAGTCATGGGACAAAGGGTGTGGCCAGAAAACGATGAGGAAGAACTCCAAAGAGATGAGTTGTGAGACCAAGGCTGGCCCAAACTCCCTCCTCCCCAGAAATCCTCTGAATATCAGACGCACACTGCTGTCATGACTGAGAGGGACAAATCCAGGCAAAGGATGGATGTCAGTCACAATAGGAAAACTCCATTCTGGGATAGACCTGGCTAGGGGCACCCCTTCTGTGTACAAACCTAGGGAAGAGACAATCCCATACCTCCCCACTAAAGGAGATCTCCCTGACCATACGAGAGTGTGAGGGGAGGACTACAGCCCCACCCACCGCCAATGTCCCTTGTCTTCCCTGCTTCAGACACTGAGGAGAGGGTGAAAGAGGTGGCTCTGCAGGAGAGACCTGATTAGAGGAACAATACAGAGCCTGCCACAGGAGGGCAGGTTTTGTGGCGTTTTTTTCAATTTTTTTTTTAATTTTGTGACTATTTCTTTATTAGTTCATCTATTTATTAAATATTTTTCCTTTGTGCATGAATGTGTATGTGATCTGCATCCCCCCCATTTTTTCTGTTTCTTTCTTCTTTTATTTGTCATTTTTTGTTCATGTGTATATGTGAATGACTGAGTGTTCAACTTTCAATTATATTGTTGTTGTTGGTTTGTTTTTGGCCTTTTGTTCTTCTGGGCTTTGTATTTTTATTTTTTATAGTTTGAGATATGTGTCAGGGTTCAACCTGAATTCCTTTTTTTCCACCCTCTGGTCTTTCTGTTTTTCTTTCTCTATTCACTTGATGCTAGGTATGTGTGTGTGTGTTTAGTTTTCTTAGTTTTTGTTGTTGTTGTTGTTTGTTTTGTTTCACGTTGTTGTTATTCCAGTCTGTTTGGGTGTGTGTGTGTGTGTGTGTGTGTGTGTATGTTCAATTGTTTTTTGCATTGGTTTCTGCTTTGTATTAGCATATACAGTGGTGGCGAGTGGATTTCAGGGAACACATACCATAATAAGTAAAACATTTTAATTTGCAAGTAACATCTGATTCTTAGCGCCCCATCCCCCACTTTACTCAGATTTCAAAAACTACAAGAGACAGTAAAGCTTCCCATCCACCATCCTATTTCAAAACAGAACAAATCCAGAGCCTGGATCAGGGAAGAATAGAGGACTGAGCAAACAACAGAAGGGAAAGCCTCTCCCACTGACACTGAATAACAAAACTAAAGGAAAAAAAAAACACAAGATATCTTCCACAAATGAGGAAAAGTCAAAGGAAGACCTCAGACAATTCCAAGTCTACCAAAGACAAAACTCCTGAGAAATCAGACCTGGATGCCAAACAATAAAAGTCACCCATGACTGGCCCCAGAATATAACAGGGATTAGGGAATGGTTGGAAAGAGTGAATAAGATTCAAGAAAGACAAGATGCAACACTGAAAGAACTTATAACAGAGATTCTGGCAATAAAAAATTTCATCCAGGAAATAAATAACAAGATGACAAGTATGGAAAGTAGAATTAATCTAGCTGAAGAAAGAGTGTCAGAACTTGAAGACCAGGACATGGATTTAATTTCATCTGTAAAAAAACATAGAAAGAAGACTCAGAAAGAAAGAACAAAGCCTAAAAGAGATATGCAATGATATCAAGAAGCTGAACCTATGCCTGACTGGTATTCCAGAAGAAGAAAGGGAAAATTAGAACAATTTGGAACAAGTATTCCAGGGGTAATCCAAGAAAACTTTCCCCATCTCACCAGAGATGTGACCAGTCAAACACAAGAGATACAGAGAACCCCCACAAGACATCAGATTAGAAGACCGACCCCTAGACACACAGTAATTTGCCTACCCAAAGTAGGCACAAAAGAAAAAATACTAAAGGCAGCAAGAGAGAAAGATCAGACTACCTACAGGGGAAAACCAATCAGAATAGTAGCAGACCTATTGGCAGAAACACTACAAGAAAGAAGGGACTGCAGCCCTATATTCAAAGTCCTCAAAGAAAAACAATCTCAACCAAGAATTTCCTATCCAGCCAAGCTTAACTTCATCAGTGATGGAGAATTAAAATCCTTCCCAGACATTCAATCCCTAAGAGATTATGCAGCTTCCAGCCAGCTCTACAGGAGACACTTAAAAAGGTATTAAGCATGGAAGAAAGAAAAAAAAAGAATGGCCACACATTTCCCAAGAGAACTGCAGAGCACAGAAAAAACAGAGAATACAGTGCAACAAGAAACTTGAAGCCATGCATACATTAACCACAAAGCAAAAAGAAAACAAGCAAATAAAGAAAAAACTTTATAAGAACCTCATGACAGAGATAAGCAAGCACATTTCAATAATCAGCCTGAATGTGAATGGACTAAATGCACCACTGAAAAGATACAGAATAGTGGACTGGATAAGAAACCATGACCCCATTATTTGCGGCATCCAAAGGGACTCATCTCACTACAAGGGTTGCACACAGACTCAAAGTTAAAGGATGGAAAATTAGTTTCCAGGCAAATGGTTTACAAAAGAAGACAGGAGTTTCCATCTTAATATCAGACAAAATGACATTTAAGCTATCAGAAATTTAAAAAGATGCAAAAGGACACTACATAATGATAAAAAGGTTCAATCCATCAACAAGAAATATCCATCCTAAACATATATGCACCCAACACAAGAGTATCAGCATTTATGAAACAACTACTAAATAAACTTTAAAAAGATATTGACTCTAACACTTTTAAAGCAGGGTCTTGAATAGCCTACTGACAGCCCTAGATAGATCATGGATGCAAAAAAAATCAACAAGGAGATCCAGAACTTAAACTTGACACTTGACCAAATGGACTTAATAGATACCTACAGATTATTCCACTCAACAACCACAGATATAAATTCTACTCATCACCACAAGGAACATACTCTAAGATCGATCACATCCTTGGCCATAAATCTAGCATAAACAAATTCCATAAAGTTGAAATCTTGCCATGCACATTCTCAAACCAGTGGAATAAAAATATCAAAACCAACAACATTTCCCCAAAGCCCACAAAGACATGGACACTAAACAGCATGATGCTGAACAATGACTGGGTTAACACTGAAATCAAAGAAGAAATTGAAAGTTCCCTGGAAACAAATGAAAAAAAGAAACATCTTACCAAACCTCTGGGATGCCATGAAATCAGTTCTAAGAGGGGAATTTATATCTCTATGAGCACACATCAATAAAAACAGAAAAATCACAAGGTAGCAGCATAACAAATCACCTAAGGGAGCTGGAAAGAGAAGACCACCAAAACCCCAACTTTAGCAGAAGAATCCAAATCACAAAAAATAAGAGCCTAAGTACGGGAAATAGAAGACAAAAATATCAAAGAAAACATCAACAAAACAAAAAGCTGATACTTTGAAACAATTAACAAGATTGATGGGTCCCTAGCCAGAATGACCAAGAAAAAGAGAGAAAAAGCCCACATAAATACAATCGGAAGTGCAAAAGGGCAAATCACAACTGACTCTGAAGATATACAAAAGATTAACAGAGATTACTATGTACACCTATATGAAAACAAACTTGATAAACTAGATGAAATGGAGGTTTTTCTGATATCACACAACCTCCCCAGGTTAAAACAAGAAGACACTGAGACACTAAATAGACCAATAACAACCCAGGAAACTGACTCTGTCATACGAAAACTACCTACAAGAGAACCCCTGACCGGATGGCTTTCCAGAAGAATTCTGCAAAGAGCACAAGGGGAACTAATGCCAATCCTACTGAAA
>NW_007252688.1:59731-63585 GCF_000164805.1 Carlito syrichta
CCCACAGCTAACATATTGCTAAATGGACAGAAACTAGAAACATTTCCCCTGAAAACTGGAACAAGACAAGACTGCCCACTCTGACCCCTCTTGTTCAATATTGTGTTGGAAATCCTAGTTCAGGCAATTAGACAAGAGAAGGAAAGCAGGGGAACTCAAATAGGAAAAGAGGAAATCAAGTTATCCCTCTTTGCTGATGATATGATCCTATACCTTGAAAATCCAAAAGAATATGTCAAAAACCTGCTTGCACGAATAAAGGACTATGGGAAAGTCTCAGGGTACAATAAATGTGCAAAAGACAGTTTCATTCCTATACACCAACATCAAGTAAGCAAAGACCCAAATAAAAAGCACAATCCCATTCACAATAGCCACAAAAAAATTAAATACCTTGGCATCTTCCTAAACAGAGAAGTGAAAGACCTTTATAATGAGAATTACCAAACACTGCTCAAAGAAATCCAAGACACAAACAAATGGGAAAATATCCCATGCTTATGGATAGGAAGAATCAACATTGTTAATATGTTCATCCTACCAAAGGCAATCTACAGATTCAATGCAATACCCATTAAGTTACCAACATCATTATTCCCAGACCTGGAAATGACAATACAGAAATTCATATGGAAACATACATGACCACAAATAGCCAAAACAATACTTAGCAAAAGAAACAAAGCAGGAGGTATCACACTTCCAGACTTCAAACTGTACTACAAGGCTACAGTAATCAAAACAGCCTGTTATTGGTACAAGAACAAGCACATAGATCAATGGAACAGGATAGAGATTCCGGAAGCAAAGCCTCAATTCCTCAACAAACTCATCTTTGACAAAGACTCCAACAACAACCACTGGGGAGAGGAGAACCTATTCAGTAAATGGTGCTGGGAAAACTGGCTGACCACATGTAGATTAAAACAGGACCCCTACCTATCACCATACACAAAAATTAACTCTAAATGGATCAAAGACCTAAACATAAAACCTCAAGCTATAAGAATCTTAGAAAATGCAGGAGACACCCTTATGGAAATTGGAACTGGCAACCAATTCCTGATCAGAACCCTAAATGCCCATATCTTAAGAAATAAGATAGACAAGTGGGACCTCATCAAACTAACAAGCTTCTGCAAAGCAAAAGAAACCACCAAGAGAGCAGGGAGACAGCCCACAGAATGGGAAAAAATATTTGCCAACTGCATATCTGACAAAGACCTGACATCTAGGATCTATAAGGAACTCAAATGCGCCAAAAGGAAAAAAACAAACAGCCCCTTTAAAAAGTGGGCAAAAGACATGAATAGACACTTCTCAAAAGAAGATACATGGGCAGCCAACAGACACATGAGAAAGTGCTCAGCCTCACTCACCATCAGATAAATGCAAATCAAAACCACATTGAGATACTACCTAACCCTTGTAAGAATGGCCATCATTAATAAAACAAACAACAACAGATGCTGGTGAGGATGTGGAGGAAAAGGAACGCTTCTACATTGCTGGTGGGAATGCAAACTTGTGTAACCTCTTTGGAAGACAGTGTGGTCATTTCTGAAAGAACTAGAAATTGACCTTCCATATGATCCAGCAATTCCCATACTGGAGAATTTACCTGGAGGAACTCAAATTGTTCTACAAAAAAATACCTGCACTTGTAGGTTTGTTGCAGCTCTGGTCACAATAGCAAAAACATGGAACCAACCATGTTTCCTAATGAAGCTGGATTTTTAAAAATGTGGTACATATACACAATGGAATATTATGCAGTCATAAAGAAGGACAAACATACGGACTTCACAGCAACTTGGATGGATTTAGAGTCAATCATACTTAGTGATGATCACAGAAACAATGAACAGAGTATCATACATTCTCACTCATAAGTGAACCTTGAACAATTGTAATACTAAAAGAACGGGATTGGCAGTAGTGAGAAACTGTCAGGGGAGGGGTGGTAGAATTGACAGTTGAAGGAAACTGCTAGACATACCTCATTAACAAGGGTACCTGCATAATCAATGTTTGCATGCCTAACTCTGAATTGTACCTCATATCTTTATAATCATAATAAAAACAAAACACAAAAGAAAAAAAAAAGCTGCAAAGAATCCTTGGCCATTTCTATCTACCACATCTACTTAGGGCAAAAGCCACATGGTTTTGATTTTGTAAATAAGTGTCATTCCTTCACATTCGATACCAGGTGCCATAAAACTTTGGGAAAGGCCACCTCACCGATGGCCAGTGAATTGTTCTTATATAAACTGAATATTAACGAGCAAGTCATCCTTTTAAAATATTAGCTATATTCCCAATCCCTGGTAGTTTTTCTTAAACCTGTACTGAATGAGAGCATGTTTCTATGGTTCTATAGGGTATATCTCTTTTACAAACATCTCAGATTATGTATTTTTTATAAAAAGGAACAAAACACTACTGCAATAAAAATAGAACTTGATTTACTAAGATCGATAATAAAAAATGTATCTATATGAAGGAAATGGAGCCATACCTCTAAATCATAATTTCTGTCTTGAATTTTACCATCCTCCTGAGAGCTCACTTTTCACTGCTGCCAACACCATGCAGTAAATGCCCCTTTAAAACTATGACCCGGGAGGGGGGAAAAATACTATGACCCGAAAGCCTTTCCTTGATGCTTGATATTACCATAGATGAAACATTAAGTACGATTCAATAAAAACTTACTACGCAAATAAAGGTCAAGAGTAATATACAACTAAATGTGGCTTGCAGTCAAAGGTTTTAGACCAAACTCCAATGCCTCATTTATCCTTCAAGTTTCTATCTTGACTTTGTGAGGCTGGAGCCATAGTTGCATCTCTCCACAGCTGCCCTTCTCGTTTGAGAGCAGCAGGAATTCCTTCCATCCCCTTCAGAATTCTGCTTCCCTACCGAGGACCTAGCTCTTTTTCATATACTGACTCCAGGATTACAGTCAAGTAGACACTATGCCTTACTCTCAGGAATGGGAGATTAACCCATGATCATTACTAGACCACAACTGGAGAGAACTAATCATGTCATCCATAAATGAAATTCTAGGAATACAACAGTGAAAATTAATGTGCTTTATCACACAGCACTTAAAATTAAGAAAGGTAAATGAAGATGGCCTAATACTATTCTTTAATTTTTATTTATATAAAAGGGGTCTTCTTGATATATTAGAGCAAGAACAGAGTATAAAGAGGGTAGGAAGAAACTACCAAAATAATCTGAATACTATTAAAATATAGAAGTGTTGTATTTTACATTGCTTAAAATACATCCAATGAAGCTAGGTAGTCTTGACAAATATGCAGGAACATTTGCTGGATGTTATATAACATTATTGTTATATAAATAATGTTATATAACATTATTTAAGTTTGCAATAATAATTTTCACTTTTTCTTAACACTAAACATTACTCCTGCTTTCACTAAATCAATGTGACAATGATGCAAAGAATTAGGTAAATTACTATTGAGTCAAAATGTCCTAAAGTCCACTTTATTTTTTTTTAAAAATAGAGATGCTAAATAAACCTAGCTATAACATACAGCAAGAGAATCTGAAATATAGTCCATATTATTTTTTTCCTTGTTAGTCCTATCCAGAGGGTCACATTTGTTTGGAGTGTAAAGTTGTCCATTGCATTCTCAAAGCAAGGAAGGACTTATATAATTTAAAAGAAAATGATGAATGGAGGATGGCATACAGGAAAAGATTTTCTCTTTTTTTATTTATTTTCTAGTAGTTTTATTCTTTTTTCATTAATCAATATTTTTTATTATGGTTTTGTGGGGTACAGTTAAGGGTTAGGTGTACAATTATGTTTA
>NW_007252688.1:63747-67000 GCF_000164805.1 Carlito syrichta
CAGTACCATCAGTCATTTTCTTATAGTATTACATGGGATGTCAAGGGCCATTATATGAGTGAGAACATGTGATACTCGGATCTTTGTTTCTGTGAGAGGTCACTCAGTATTATAGACTCTAGTTCCATCCAGGTTGCTGCGAAATTCATGATTTTGTTCTTTTTTATGGCTGTGTAGTATTCCATCGTGTATATGTACCACTTTTTTTAATCCAGTCCTCTTTTGATGGGCAGCATGGTTGTTTCCAGGTTCTTGCTATTGTGAACAATGCTGCGATAAACATACTTGTGCAGGTATCTTTTTTATAGAGTGATTTGTGTTCTTCAGGGTATATTCCCAGTAGGGGGATTGCGGGGTCATATGGAAGGTCAATTTTTAGAGCTTTTAAAAGATTTTCTTTTATCTCCTAGAAGGCCATAAGGAAACCAAAGTTACAAGAATGTAATGGAATCAGATATCTTCAAACAGATAACCTGAATTTAAAGAAATTCGATAGTTTAAACAGAAAATGTCCAAAGGGAAAAATATTTTCATTTGAATTCTTTTAAACAAGAAAATTTCAGAAATTTACATTCATATGTAAAATAGAAATAAAAAATTTTATACAGAAGGCAACAAGGCATATATGTGGTGAGTGGTAAATAGTATTTACTAAGACTGTTGCAAATGGTTGATTCTCTATTAAAAGTAACTGAACTAATGATTCTATTGTGTTTTCAAATTTTGCAACGTTAGAATGTGAACTCAACAACATGGTTCATCACAGCCAGTGACAATACCTCTTTCACATAACACAGGTGGGTTGACACTGTTAGACCCAATACTCAGATTAAGATAAAGATAATCAGTCCAAGGTCTAACTGTAAATCAGTGTCAAAGTCCTTCCCATTTGATTTTGGGTGCCATAAATCTTTGGGAGTGGCCACGTCACAGTGAGTGGTTCTTATATAAACTAAATATGAAAGAGTAAGTCATCCTTTTGTTAATATTAGGTATATTGCAATGCACCAGCAGGAATAGCTAAAAGAACAAGACATCCACAACTCAGAGATGCAGATGTTTGAAACTTCAAAGAATTACAAGATAACATGGTCATGTTGATTTCCAAAGACCCACTGTTCATGCCCGCCAGCCCAAATCCGAAGCATTTCTGCTGAAGTCATTCTTCGGTCTTTGTTATGAATAAACTAGCGAGTCAAAGCTCTTTTTTGCTCACATACTTGTTCCTTTCTCATTTCCAAGCCATCTGGACTCCAGTCCAAGTCTCTGGTACCTTAAAAGGGGTATTCTGTTTTTATAGCTTCTCTAGGTGATGCCAACCATAGGCTGAATCTTCTCACAGTACCACAATTCAGAGGTTATCACTTCTTTCATCATCAAATTCTATCTTACACCTCAGGTCTCTGCTGGGTTATCTGATTAACTGATTTATCCAAAGTGTTCATGGTTTATTTAGGTTTAATTTGTTATCACTGCCAGTTACCATGTTCATGCTCATTGGGGATTTATTGAATGAACCCAGTGAATGAGCAATGCGAGTCTCTTGTGAACTGCAGGAAGAGAATAGGAGGAAAACATTTTGGGAAGCAGGTGGAACTCTTGTTTCTGATAAACTCACACTGAATGTGTGGTTGCCTCATCTGTGCAGGTTTATGATGAATCCAGATCTGGAATATCTTACTGTAAGAGCTATGCCTGATTGAGACAAAATCCTCAAACTGACAGCACTTTATTGCTTGACTGTGTCTTCAACTTGAAATTCAGCAGTGAATGATATCTAAGCCCATAGGTATTTTAATGTCTTGATGGGAATCATCGAGGAGTTATGGACATTTTTAATGCTGGGAAAGAGCCAGGTGTAGGTAATTGAAATGCAAATTATAAGTAAAAAATGGTAATAGAAAGGGTTTATTTTAAATTTCATAACAATCCATAGTAGTTATGAAATTTCAAGTGAAATCAGAAGCTTTCTATTACCTGCTGCTCCTGGGTGGTGGACCAAGCAAAGCTGATTGCTGTATTATCACCCTCCTGGGAGTTCGCCAGATGTTAGAGACAATGCAACAGAGAGGCGCCTGCTTGGATTATTGCCACTGAATTAATAGGAAGCAACGAATGATGGACGAACAAGAAATGGCTTCGATATTTTTCAGGGCTGTAAAGTTTAGATTTTCAGTACCTGATGCTGTTTTTATTCCCTTTGTAATCGTATCAGGTACTTAAAACTTTTTTTTTTAATATCTAGAATAAGAAATTATTTTTCCCTGGTCTTGTAATCTCATTAAATATCACTAGATGAGATCTCTATTAGACATTTATATTTTTGCCACACTAAAGTCATATGCTATATTAAGGGTCAGTGTACTTTTTCTTTAAAGGGCCAGATTCTAAATATTTTAGTTCTTATGGGTCATCATAGTCTCTGTCACAACTACTCAATTCTGTCATTGCAAAAGGTAGCATAGGCACCATGTAAATGAATGAGTGTACTACATTCCAATAAAATTTCATATACAAAAATAAGCAGTGGGCTGGATTTGGCTGGTGAACTATATTTTATTGGCCTGCCCTTTATATAATATTTTATATAAACATTATGTTTTCACTTACTGCTGTGTTGCTCTGCACATGGGTGGTACTTAATATTTGTTGTAGGTTGGATGAATGAAAGACTCTTAAAACATTATTTATTTATTGTTGATGATAACGCATTAATACATTTCTGCAATAAATTACCAGGAAGTAAACAGCTTGATAATCACTTTTTACTTTCCTTAATAATGTGATGAAATATCAAAATGTCCCTGAAACAATTTATTTAAAATAATTTTGCAATTTTTAACAGAAGAGCATCTAGAATTGTATAAGCAATTAATTAATTAAAAATAAATTTAAAAAAAAAGAGAGAAGAAAAAACTCTCAGAACATAGGAAATAGGGAATTGTGAATTGTGCATAAGAATGTTAATGACAGAGCCAGGCTCGGTGGCTCAGCCTGTAATCCCGCGCCTTTGGGAGGCTGAGGTGAGTGGATTGCCTGAGCCCGTGGGTTCGAGACCCGCCTGGGCAGCGAGACCTCATCTCTACAATAAAACAAAAAATCAGCCGGGCGTGGTAGCGCATGCCTGTAATTCCAGCTACTTGGGAAGGCTGAGGCGGAAGGATCGCCGGAGCCCAGCAGTCGAGGCTGCGTGGCCGGGAGCGGCCACTGCACTCCAGTCTGTGGCGACAGAGTGAGACTCCAACTCAAAAAA
>NW_007252688.1:67020-67888 GCF_000164805.1 Carlito syrichta
CTATATTAAGGGTCAGTGTACTTTTTCTTTAAAGGGCCAGATTCTAAATATTTTAGTTCTTATGGGTCATCATAGTCTCTGTCACAACTACTCAATTCTGTCATTGCAAAAGGTAGCATAGGCACCATGTAAATGAATGAGTGTACTACATTCCAATAAAATTTCATATACAAAAATAAGCAGTGGGCTGGATTTGGCTGGTGAACTATATTTTATTGGCCTGCCCTTTATATAATATTTTATATAAACATTATGTTTTCACTTACTGCTGTGTTGCTCTGCACATGGGTGGTACTTAATATTTGTTGTAGGTTGGATGAATGAAAGACTCTTAAAACATTATTTATTTATTGTTGATGATAACGCATTAATACATTTCTGCAATAAATTACCAGGAAGTAAACAGCTTGATAATCACTTTTTACTTTCCTTAATAATGTGATGAAATATCAAAATGTCCCTGAAACAATTTATTTAAAATAATTTTGCAATTTTTAACAGAAGAGCATCTAGAATTGTATAAGCTTTCACACAATGAAAGAGTAAAGTGAGACAAGGTGGGCCGGTATGCAAGTATGTTGCAAGACTGCAACAGAGAAGGCAATGGAAAGAAGTCAAGTTTATTATTCACCTTTCACAGATGGAAAGGGGGCCAGCACTCAGGAGAGCGAGGCTCCCAAGGGCTGAGGACTGGGCATATTTATGACCCTTATGACAAGGGAGGTTTGGGGTGCGGTGGGGTTTGGGTCGAAAGGAATATCCAGGGCTGCGATCTTTGATGTTGAGAGCAGTCACATAAGTCTTGGATATTGACAGCGCCAGGCACCAGGATCTTATGAACTCCGGTGGTGGGCTGGAGGTTGGTCAT
>NW_007252688.1:67908-87199 GCF_000164805.1 Carlito syrichta
CTGGCCGGGAGCAGCCACTGCACTCCCGTCTGAGTGACAGAGTGAGACTCCAACTCAAAAAAAAAAAAAAAAAAAAAAAAAGGGACATGAAAGCTGTGCAAGCTGCTTAGCAAAGTGTGTTAATGTTAAAACAAGCAAAATGGTTACACTAAGGCAGAATGACTGTGCTGAAGCTAAGTCTATTCTAAGTTTTCTGGGGTCCCTCCTTTCACACAAGAGCTACTTAAAAGGCAATTTATATTTTAGGAAGTAATGCCTCATTTAAACACTTTGTTGCATTCTTTTTAATGAAAAATTAAATGACAAAGAAGCACCCAAAAGGAATAAGAAAAATAAAAATATTGGTTAAAATATTTCTAGATTTAAAAATAAAATACTTAATAGTTATAGTTAATAAAAAATAATAATACTTATATTAACAGTTCATGTAAAATGTTTTCCAAGGGAATTATAATTTAGTTAACTTTGTTCTTTTAGCCTAAGACAACGATTTTTAAATTCATGTTGAGAGAATAATTTCACGTAATTGAATTTCACGTAATTGTATAACATGGATACACCCAGATTATAATAAATAGGTGACCAGTTTTATGGCATTGCAATTCTAATGACATTATCTAGCTCTGAGATACCACATCACATATAATCTATGAATATTTGCTATTCAAATATTGAAATATTGAAATCATTATATTTGTGATATACTAGAACAATGTGTCAGTGTCTTAAAATATAAGAAACCAAGAGAGAATTGTCTCCCACCAAGTGACTTTCCCTTTTATTATTCTACCTATAGGGAAATTTTAGTTTGTGCTCTCCCTGAGAAAGATCCTGAGGTGAAGATTCAAGTGGAAGGAGTTTTGGGGGAAATGATACCACAAAACACCAGTAAGGAAGTAAGAAAGTGAGAAAAAGAATAAAAGAAAGTCAAGGTAAGCTTTCAGACCACTGTAGCCACTGTAGGTAACTAGAGATTAATCATTCTGGAAATCAAGGAGACTGTATATGTGTATGTTATAATAAATAAAGTCTTCTGAATTTTCCTTCTCAGAGAAAAGGTGTTGAAGTGCTTATATACTAACTCCCTTTAGTCATAGTTTTAGAATTGTTCGTGGATTATGGTATCTCGGGTGTTTTTGCCTGTTGTGTAAAGAGACAGAATAGGCTCAGGGTGCAAAACAATTAATTAATTAAAAATAAATTTAAAAAAAAAGAGAGAAGAAAAAACTCTCGGAACATAGGAAATAGGGAATTGTGAATTGTGCATAAGAATGTTAATGACAGAGCCAGGCTCGGTGGCTCAGCCTGTAATCCCGCGCCTTTGGGAGGCTGAGGTGAGTGGATTGCCTGAGCCCGTGGGTTCGAGACCCGCCTGGGCAGCGAGACCTCATCTCTACAATAAAACAAAAAATCAGCCGGGCGTGGTAGCGCATGCCTGTAATTCCAGCTACTTGGAAGGCTGAGGCGGAAGGATCGCCGGAGCCCAGCAGGTCGAGGCTGCGGTGGCCGGGAGCGGCCACTGCACTCCAGTCTGGGCGACAGAGTGAGACTCCAACTCAAAAAAAAAAGAAAAAGAAAAAGAATGTTAGTGATAGAGTAGGCAGATTAGGCTAGGAAAACTTCAGCACTATCGGAAAGTTCCAAGTTCATCGATGACTACAGCAGCTGTTGCAAAACCGTTCATACCAGCAAGTGGCCTAGCTATAGGAAGCTTCACACCCACCTAATTGTTAGGTTCTTATCAGATACACTTGCAGCACTGTAGTCCATTTATCCAGCATGCTGGCTGTCGAGAGCTGACACCAAGGCAGGCACTAGCTTAAAGAACCCTGGAGCGTGTATATCAATAGCCAAGGTTGACCTAAGATAATCATAAATGTTCACTCTGATACTATTAACATAAAACTACGCTAGGGGAGTCTCCCACTCCCATGATATACCTGAGGTATGACAGTACCAGTATGACCCTGTAAAGCCTGCAACTCTAAGACCTGAAAGAGTAACATAAATGCAACCCTAACAACATTCATTTTTAGGAGAAACCCACCCCCAAAGCCCACTCCTCAACATCCATAAGAGTCAAAATTATAGCTCAACAATAATTAGCTGCAGCAGCTTTCTGTAGACTGCTTCTATCTATCCCTTACTAGGGAGTGTACTCTGTTTAATAAAGCTACTTGCTTCTCTCACTCCTCTGTGTGTCTGTTTATGCATTCTTCTAAACGTGAACACAATAACCTAACATGAACTATTCCATGCCAGGAGCAGCAACCCTTCTCCCCGTCACAATAGGACCCATGGTAATATGCACAAGGCATGGTCAGTATCTGCTACAAGAGGAAATGCCATGTCATTGCTGTTTTAAACAAACATTAAGAATTAGTATATTGGCCAGGCTTGGTGGCTCAGCCTGTAATTCCAGCACTTTGGGAGGCCAAGGCGAGTGGATTGCCTGAACCCGCGGTTTCAAGATCCCCCGGGGCAACTTGGCGAGACCTCCTCTCTACAATAAATCAAAAAAATTAGCCAGGCACAGTAGCGTGCGCCTGTAGTTCCGGCTACTTGGAAGGCTGAGGTGGGAGGATCGCCTGAGTCCAGCAGGTCAAGGCTGCGGTGGCTGGTAGCGTGCCACTGCACTCCAGTCTGGGTGAGAGTGTGATACCAATTCAAAAAAGAAAAAAAAAAAGAACTAGTATATTATTAGCATGAAACAGATTTTTCTTGTCATTGAGTAGAACAGAAATAATTTGAAACAGGTCTTGAGAAACAAGTTCTCAATAGGCATCAATGAAGAGAAAATAAAGATTAAATCTCTAAAAAAATTTTGCTTAATAAATAAATGGCCTATCTAATATTGAATAGAATTAGACATAACTGAAATGTTTAATTCTGCTAATTCGCATCTGGACCACAGAAAAAAAATGGCCTTACCACTCATGAAATCATAGGGTTAATTTGACATGCGGTAGTAAAAATTAGCTTTTCTTTTAACATGACCTCTATGAGGCATGCTAAAGACCTAATTCATTTTAAAACATCATATTTAAAACCTGATATAGTTTGTATATTTGTCCCCTCCAATCTCATGTTGAAATGTGATCCCCATCCCCAGTGTTGGAAAAGGGACCCAATGGGAGGTGCTTGGGTCATGGGTATGGATCTATTGTGCTTAGCTTGGTGCCAGTCTCATGATATTAAGTAAATTTTCCCTTTATTAGTTTACATGAGAGCTGGTTGTTTAAAAGAATCTGTACCTCCTTCTCTTTCTCTTTCCCTAGCTTCTGGTCTCACCATGTAACAGGCCTGATGCCCCTCTGCTTTCTGCCATGACTGTAAGCTTCCTGATTTCTCATCAGAAACCCAGAAAATGATGGTGCCATACAGGACCATGAAACAGATATACTTTTTTTGTTGTTTTATAGTAAATCGTCCAGTCGCAAGTAATCACTTACAGCAATGGAAAATGGACTAATACAATACTAAAATTTTTGTCTCTTTTTTTCTAAGATCTCAATAAATTAGACAGTCTGAAATAACATGTTTTAAAGAAAAAGTACTTTTGAATACAGTTATATATTACAAATAAAATAATAATATTCTAACTGTGTGCCATTTCATAAATTATACTTGGAGCCTTCCATGGAGATCAAAACTACTTCTAATCTTGAAAGTAAACTAATACAGCCTCTGTGGAAAGCAGTGTGATGATTCCTAAAAGATCTAAAAATCAACCTTCCATATGACCCAGCAATCCTGCTTCTGGGAATATACCCAGAGGAGCACAAGTCATTCTGTAAAAAAGATACCTATACATGCATGGTTATTGCAGCCCTGTTTATAATAACAAAAACATGGAACCAACTGTGCTGCCAATTGAAAGTGGACAGGATAAAAAAATGTGGTACATACACATAATGGAATATTATGCAGCCACTAAAAAGAACAAAATTATGGAACTTGCAGCAACTTGGATGGATTTAGAGCCCATTATACACAGTGATCTATCACAGAAGCAAAAAACTGAGTTCCACATGTTGTCAATCATAAGCTAACCCTGAACATTTATCATAAAACTATAAAAAAGGGTTTGGCAGTTGCAAGATGCTGCCAGGGGAGGAAGGTGGGCACATAACATCGATAAGGGTAGCTGATCTTAAATCAAATGAAGCATGGACCAAAGGGAGGCCCAAACTTTACCTGTACGATGACCACTTATCTTCCAAATTCTGAATTGTACTCCACATCTTATAAATAAATAAATATGAAAGTATGAAGTTGTTTAAGAATGTTCTTATTTTCCTGGCCTCTAAGAGTCTGCTTCTGGGCAGATTTTGCCAAGTAGACCAAGAGCTGCATTCGTTAAAGAATCCTCTTCAGTTTAGACATTGATCAAGTTACTGGCTGCACTAAGAGCTCTATTTGATTCTTCTTTCAGATGCTGTAGAAAATTTCTCAAATCCTGAATCCTGCCAGCTCTATTTATTTCAGCCTGACTTTGTCAAAAACGGTAGAAGGATGAGAACTCTAACTGGGGTGTCACATCTTACCCAAGTTTACTTTTTTTTTTCTATTATGACTGCTCACAAACTACTTGATTTTATCTCTTGTCCTTCTAAAGCTTACCTCAGAGAACAAAGAATCTCTCTAAAGAAGCCCAATTAGCCAGGCTCAGTGCCTCAGCCTGTAATCCCAGCGCTTTGGGAGGCTGAGGTGAGTGGATTACCTGAGCCCACAGGTTCGAGACCCGCCTGGGCAACTTGGTGAGCCCTCATCTCTACAATAAAAAATAAAATAAAATAAAAAATTAGCCGGGCATGGTAGCGCGCGCCTGTAGTTCCAGTTACTTTGGAAGGCTGAGGCGGAAGGACCGCCGGAGTGAGCAAGTCGAGGCTGCGGTGGCCGGAAGCGTGCCACTGCACTCCAGTCTGGGTGAGAGTGAGACTCCAACTCAAAACAAAAAAAAGAAGCCCAATTATACTGAGTTTTTCAGAATCTATGACCAGAAGAGGTACTGAAACTGAGAGATCAATTTGATCAGGCCTACCTGCCCTGCTTTCTTTTTGTTTGAGACCACTGGCTCTTCAGCTGAGTCTGCACAAGTGCCTGACAGAGAACCAAAAACTCCACCCTTAGATCATGTTAAGGCCATCATTTTCTGTACATATATCCTATGAAATGCAATGAGCCTCAATTATTCATGTGCAGAACAAACCTGTTAACTACATTTGTCTTCGCTGCCAATCACCTTTCCTCATGCCTTTGACCATCCTAACTCTCTAACCAATAATATTCATAAGTTTATCTTCAGGGAGTTAGAGCTAAGAGCTTTTCTCCCACCTCTTGCTCGGCAGCCTCGTGAATAAATCTTTTTTTTTTCTTCTCAATACCTTTGACACAGTGATCAATTTACTGTGCTTAGTCAGAATGGACCTAGACCTGACCAAAAGCAGTATCAGAAGTCATCTAGTGTTACTTAAAAGTAAGCATCCCCTCTATAGTATTCACGGACAAATATCATTCAACTTTTGCTCTACTGTTTACTACCTCATAAGGTAGTGCTTTGAGTGATGGTAGACTTTTCTACTGTAAGTCAAAGTTTAATTTTTTGGTTTCGTTTCATTAGTCTTTAAGTTTAACCTGAAGCAACAAATAAATAAATCGAACCAGTCATACACTTGGCAATTAAGGCTCACCTTCATGTTCACCTCTTTAATTCCTTAAGGTGTTTGTCATATGGCATTTATCCTAAATTCTCTTAGATTCATCACCAAGCTTCTTAGGATCCACAAAAAAGTTCCCTACATTTAAAAATACCCATTGTAAATACTCAGATTTTTTATACTATTTCATATGTGGTGTGATGGTTTACATCACCAAATAATTTTTAAGACACAAAAGAAATTCATCTTATATGCTTGACAATTTATTTATAATTGAAATACAGATTATTCAACAGAAAAAGTCCATATTCAATGATTTAAAATATTTCAGATAGCAGAATTAAAGGCATGCTTATAAACACGTCATCTAAACTATTAATTTTTTAAAATGTTTGAGCCAAGGTCTCCCTCTGCCACCCAGGCTGGAGTGCAGAGGTACAATCATGGTTCACCCCAGCCTCAATCTCCTGGGCTCAGGCAATCTTCCCGCCTCAGTCTCTGGAGTAGCTGAAATTACAGGTACATGCCAGCATGCCTGGCTAATTTTTTTTTTCAGTGTTTTTGTACTGACAAGTTCTCACTATGTTGCCTAGGCTAGGCTGGTCTCAAACTCCTGGGCTCAAGCAGTTTTCTTGCCTTGGCTTCCCAAAGTGCTGAGATTACAGACGTGAGACACTGCACCCAGCCAACTACACTATTAAATGCTATTGTTATTTCCTTCTGCACAAAAATAATACTATTACATTAGTTATCAGTAAGCTAAAGGAGAAATAATCTTTATATTTGCCCATTGTTAAGCACTAGTGATAGCAAATCTAATATCTCAATACATACTTCATATCAATAAAATTTTTACTTTAAAATTTATAATAAACATTTTAAGGATAAAAGGGGAAAATAGGCTACTATGCAATTATCAAAAGTATTTGTTTTCATAGAAGAAAAAATAAACGGAAGCTTATGGTGAAAGGTATCTTTGTGAGTTTTACAGGTACAGGAAATTTGAGAATTTCAGAGCACAGTATACTTTCTGTGGCATCTAGGCAATAGGTAAAGCCAACACTGAAATCAAAAATAATGCTTCATATATTCAAGGAGTTATGAGACAAAAGATAGGAGGAAACATTTTCTAGATCCTCATATTATTATTATTGTCATTATTATTATTGAGTCAGGGTCTCATGCTGTCTTTGAGGTTGGAGTGTAGTGGCACAATCATAGCTCACTGCAGCCTTCACCTAATGGTCTTGGGCCAATCTTCGGCCTCGGCTCTGGAGGAACTGAAACTACAGGTGCATGCCACCTCACCTGGATAATTTTTTTTTTTTGTAGAGATGAAGTCTCACTATGTTGCCCACACCAGTTTCCAACTCCTGAGACTAAGCAATCCTCCCGCATCAGCCTTCCAAAGTAGTGGGATTACAGGTATGAGCCACCATGCCTGGCCTATACTTTTTTCATGTACAATAAAAAAGCAGTCTAAATACTCATCAACAGAATGTGATTAGACATGAGGTGTGCAGTTTATACATCATCCACTTAATAAGAAATTACTCACCTTGCTTTTAAGATCCTTTAGGCTAGAATCCAGGTGGAGCAGCAAATCAGCTTCACCCATACACCCCAAAAGATGGCAGAGCAAGAAGATGAAAGGATCCTGGCTTCCTGAATAACTTGATGAGGCAGAAACACCTGCATCTGCCTGGACCATCCACCGCCAGACTGTTACCTTATTGAAGCCATTATGTGTTTTTGTTGTGTTCTAGCAGCATAGACTTTATTCTCCCTAAATCACCAAGTATCAGGAAATCTGAAATTCCTTCATTTTTTTTTTTTCCTTTCTTGATGGTTTTGTTCAATTTGCTATTCTTATTGTTGTTGTTAGAAGTAAAGCTTTTAAAATCCAATCCCATTGTCTGGTTCAACACATTTTCTAGGTACTGCTGCCTGTATATTCCTGGAAATGCAGAAATGCAAGAGTATTCTTAAAAGACTGCTTTTTACTTTTTACATTTCACAAAAGCACACACTACCCTTGATGATATATGTTCTTTGAGTGGAAATTTATGGCACATTTTTCAAGGCATTCACTGTCAATTCAGCTACATTGCTATTTTGGACTGTTTTATGATGTCCATTTTTCTCAGTGTGACACTCCAGTGGGTCCTAACACACACACATTCAGTGGGAAGTCTAAACACTAAAGAAATACAGGGTTATCAATCAAGCAGCAAACACTTACTGAGTGCCTACTAGTGGCAAGTTACTCCGCTAGGTGAGAATGATTGAGAGGTGAAAGATGGTCCCTGATATCAAGGAGACTACCATCTTGTTAGAAAGCCAGAATACACACACCAATATAAACCAACATCATTAGAAAGTATATGACAAATGCCACTGTGTTCAGATGAAAAGTTGAATGAAAATAGTTTAAAGTGAATTTCATGCAAAACTTTAAAACTGCCTAAATATGCTCCAACAGTCTTGATACATTTCAGTATTTTTCTCACTCTGTCTGTGACCTTATTCCAGATATCTATACCTAATTCCTTAATGTATTTTCTCTGCCCTCAATTATTCTAGTTCTCACAGGATTGCCACCCAGAAGTGCTAAAAATAGCAAAGTATTTTGTTACGACTTTTCCAAATCTTTTCTTTCCATAGCTTGATTTTTCTACCCCATATGGGTTTGAACTTAAAATTATGATCTGTACAAAATTACGTGTGCTATCTTAGCTTAGTAAGATGTTTCTGGAAAATCCAAAAGTGTCAGAGAGTGAAGTAGGAATGGCAGCCTAAGTTGTCTGTTGACAACTCAGCATTGTTACCAGACCCTTCTAAGTAAGGCTCTGGTATTTCTCGTCCCTAAAAATTCTCATCCCAAGGAATTGCAAATACATTTCCAGAATTCACTTGTTTATATAAGACTTGCTTAGAGTTTTTCCGGTAAGGAGTTCTTGCATGAGATCTGGAATGCAGAAAAGATGGAGAAGCCATTATTGTCTACAGGGACACAGGCAATGTGTGGACAGGTGTGAGATGTCACAGTGAGTGCTAATGAAAAACTCATGCTTTACTGTTACAGACATAGATAGTTGGTGGTAGAGTATCAGAGATTCATTAGGATTACCATCATTCCTTAGGAACAATTGCAAACAATTTGCTTCTGAACTTCTGACTGAGATCTTCATGAGGGCTTTCCTGAACTTCAATGGCAGTTTCCTTGACGGTTACTTTCCCAGTTCTTGCTACATTTTTGTAAGCCCCTATTCCTTTCTGAAGCCCTTTACCCCTGGACTACATCATGTGACTTTTGTTTTCCTGTCTGGACCCCGATGGCCTCATACAGAAATCCTGTGGCCAGTGAGATGATAATAGAAGGGAAGTCTTTGCTCTTATCTGTCACCCTTTTTCTGCAGAAAAACACTGGACAGTACATGAGAGAAGTGGAGGAGATAAATCCAATTCTAAATTTGGAAATCCACTTAAAAAGGGTAAGATATAAAAGTTTCTGATTCCAGGATCTGAACCAGGAGTCAAACACAATACTATGCAGAAACACTGGTTTAGTAGGGTTGGAAGAAAATGCTTAAGAAGAGAGAAATTCAGAGAGAAGTTCACCTGGAATACCATGAAGACCACGAGCAGATATAGGAAGAAGGCACCACTTGCCCAAAAAGGAGGGCAAAAAGAAAATAGAAAACTTAGTTCAGCTAAGGAAATTGGATTACTCTGTAGAAACCAGAGTAAGTAGTTTCAACGAGAAATAGCACTAACTACTTTAATAGAATTTGAAAAATCATTCTACAGAGGGAATTGAAATATTTTTTTTCTCCACTCACCCCATCCTAAAGAACCTCAGATTCTGTGTAGCTCATAAACACGATGGGTGTCAACATCTCAAGTTTTTATTTGAAGTGTGCATCTTTCTTTCTCTCTTATTCATCTTATACTTTAAAAATATATGTATCAAAGCCTAAGTCATTCTGTCATCCACTTTAAGTACTGCATTGAGTTGGATTTTAAAAAAAGAAAAAAGCTTCAATGAAAGTGAGAAAAGCCAGATAATATGAATGTCATATTATCTGATGAAATGTAGTATGATGCAGTATCTTCTGAATATGTCTGAAGTGTTGCCGTTCCCTGACAAAGCCTGATCTGCTAAAATGCTCCTGTTATATACATTTTATGCATCTTTAAAGATTTGTTGTGAATAGTATCAAAATTATCTTTAGTAAAAGACAATCTGTTGAATATAGAAAAAATTGCAAATCATTTATCTGATGAGATACTGGTATCCAAAATATATAAAGACTTCCTACAACTCAACAACAAAACATTATATAAACCAATTAGAAAACAGGCAAACGACTTGAAGAGACATTCCTCCAGGGATGATATACAAATGGCCAACAAGGATTTGAAAAGATTTCAACATCATTAATCATCAGAGAAATGTAACCCAAAACTACAATGAGAAATCACCTTATACCGATTAGGATGACTAACCAATATAAAAATAAAGAAATAAGTAAATAAAGTAAAATTTCTATGGAAAACAGCATAAAGTTTCCTCAGAAGATTAAAAATGAAACTACCAAATAATCTGGCAATATCACTTCTGGGCATTATTCAAAAGAAATGAAAGCTGAGTATCAAAAAGATATTTGCACACTTGTGTTCATCGTAGCATTATTCACAATAGCCAAAGGGTGGCAGCAATTCAAATGTCTATCAACTGATGCTTGGATATACAAAATGTGGTATATACATACAATGGAATATTATTCAGCTTTAAATAAGAAGGGAATCCTGTCACTACATGGATCTCGCTACAACATGGATGAACTTTGAGGATGTTATTCAAAGTGAAGTAAGCCAATCACAGAAAGACAAATACTGCGTAATTCCACTTAAATGAGGTATGTAGAACAGTCTACTTCATAGAAACACAAAGTAGAATGGTGGTTACTAAGAACTAGGAGCAGCAGGAATAGAGGAGTTATTTAATGCGTTCAGAGTTTCAGCTTTGTTGCAAGTTGAAAAATTTCTAAATTTCTAGAGATCAGATTCACAACAATGTGAGTATACTTAACACTACTGAACCATATATAGAAAATGACTAACATACTAAATTTCATGTTATGTGTCTTGCCACAATTAATAAAGATATATTTAAAATAATATTTGAAGACTTTGCTCGGAAAAGGTGCATGGTTCCCTTCAGATCAGGAAAATGTGGCTTTTCCATTTGTCAAATTTGTTAATGGCTCTTCTTTCTCCAGAAAACATTATCATGCCAATGTTTAACATATATTTGTTAAGATGCTGCATTGTTCTTGGTGCTCAATATATTAAGGTGAAGATAACACAGTCTTTACCTTCAGAACCTCACAATCAAATAAGTGAACAGATAATTATAACACCATAAATGCAAAGCAAATGAATATAATACAAGGTGAGAAGTTCAATAACAAAAGTGGATAGTCAGTGTGAATAGAATAGAAGATTATTAATTATCAGTACATTCAATGAAAGCTTTAGAGAGGACTTAAAGCTGATAGCATTCACCAGGCAGATGTGAGGGGCGGGAAGAGGGATAAGAGAATATAACAGAAAAAACAGCATCAATAGATAAATATAGCATACAGTGTTCAAGGAACTGCAAGTCTTTTTAGTATTGCTGGAACTTACAGTGCAAAAAAATGGGGGAACAAAGAGAAAAACTTACAGTAAAGTCACTGTGGCTCACATCTGTTATTCACTTTGGGAGGATGAGGTGGGAGGATCGCTTGAGACCAGGAGTTCAAGACCAACCTGAGCAACATGAGATTCCATCTCTACAAAAAATATCTAAAATCTTACCTGGATGTGATGGTGTACATCAATAGTCCCAGCTACAAAAGAAGGCTGATGAGGGTGAATTGCTTGAGCCCAGGACGATGAGGTTGCAGTGAGCCTTGATCATGCCACTGCACTCCAGTCTGGGCAACAGAGTGAGACACTGTCTCCATAAAAATATAAAAAGAATTAAAAGACAGGTGGAAGCAGGGTGAGATCATAAAGGCTGCTACCAATAGGTGGTCTATTTATAATCTCATGAATATCGAGAGCTTTAGGTACATAAATTGTATTTGTATATCTTGAATATTAACTGCCTCTGGGTCCTTCCATCTCCTTCTCTTTATATTCAACATATAGAATCTTATCTCTTGCCTAACATGTCTCACAGGTAACTTACTTATCAACTTAACACATTTTGTGAATTCTGTTTGTGTCTCACATGCTATTTACACATTAAGTCTATATACCAACCGGCTTATGAACTTCAACTTTGAGTCATCATCTGTGCCTAACATAATGAGTTTTTTTTAGTTTCACTTATCCCATGTATTTTCATTTATAGCATAATTGCAGATTAAAGGCAGTAAAGACACATTACAACTGACTACTAGTGAAATCATCAAGTACATCACAGATCATAGAAGAGATTTAAATGCAAAAACATTAGATTTTCATAAAGTTGTATCTTAAACCCAATTGCTTATTTTTTAAAGACTTAAGTATCCTCAACATCCTGATATAATGCCTCCAAAGTTATTTCTTGGATATATATAATGCAGAAAATGCCTATAAGAGATTTCCATTGGTATATACCACTAGAAACCTCTGAACTTCTAAATAATACTGTAAGATAGTTACTCCACCACATGTTATAAAGAATGAGTAGAAATGGAGAACAATAATATTTTTCTTTATTCACTAAATGGTAATTACACTAACTAGTTCCATTGCCATAGAACAAGTTTATAAATAATAATTTAGAAAATTTAAGTTGCTAACATATTTCTAAAAATGCTCATTAAAACAATAATAATCACTTCTTGCAGTTGTGTATAAAAGTCCATCTAGTAACATTAATTTGCTGTGTAAATAACTATATTTTCTTGCAAAATCAAAACACATTCCTTTGAAGTCTTACAATTTCAACCATTTATTAACTTGTTTATTTAGTATATAAAACAGCCCAAAGGGTAAGTCTAAACTCATTATTTTCAGAGTCAAAAGATATCACCTAATTAGAGGAAGAAACATAAGATATAAATAGTCCATGGTACTCATATTAATACCATTTACTGTGCCAAACCTTGTGCTAATTAGTAAAAATTCCAAGATACCAAATTAAAAAACAGTATCATAACATACTCAAATATATTAATTTAGTGGAATTGGCTAGCTATTTTTAAAATATTACTCTGTTGATTCCAAATAAATGAAGAATCTTTGCCAATGTTTTTCAAATAGTATTTCATAGAGTTGAAAATAAACTGAAGATCTTGCAGTTAAAATCCTGTTACCTCCCAAAAGTGTAGCCCATAAACTTTGAAAAAATCACATTTATCACAAATATACATTAAATATTATACTGAACAGTAAAAAGAGCATTTGCTTTAAGTAATTTTGCAGAAAATACATATATTGATAAAGGTATATATGGGGGGTTAGAAATGATATACATTTTTAAGAAATCCGAAAGTATGCTCAAGAAGAAAACTCAGAGGGCACCCAAGTAAAGGCAATGAGACGCAGCAACTATAGATTGTAGATATGTCACCATAAAATCCAAATAACAAGGGATACAAACAATAATAAGTGTAATAAGTGTAAAATGATAGACAGCTATGCTGTCACAAAGCCATGTGGACACCAAATACTGATAGGACTAAGGCCATGCACTATCATCAACCTTAAAATCCAATTTTAACCCTGGACTCAAGAAAGTTTAAAGAAATGCAGATTTAGGCAGGAAAAGGAAAGTATGGAAAACAATTATTTCAAGGTCACATGTGATACGTAAAAATGCACACACAGATAATTACATAAATCTATTCATTATCCTTTCTTCTGTTGCCTAAAGTCAATACATTTTAGAACTATGTAGTCTTAATAAATACTATCCTAGGTGGATGTGCAGCGAGGTGAGGTTTCTTCTAAATTCACCATAAAACTAAGAAAGGTACAGTGAAGCATTCACATATAGAGTTTTTCAGCTACATTTCAAAATGTACATCTCAAAAAGATCAGTCAAGTATAATATCATCATGTTACCTGTAGGTGTTGAAGATGGGGGAAAAAATGGCCATATATAGGCTTGCACACGCACGCACACACACACAGACACATGCACACGTACATAGCTCTTACAGTTTACTCAAAAACATATAACTATTGCATTTATTACTAAAGAAATGGGATGGAAAGGGGTGAATGAAAAGATGAGCAAATCCTTCACTGTTTCCTTCAATCTCATAGACAAATGGAAATGTCCATGAACAGCACAAGAAAATGGAACAGCAGATTGACTTTTGTGCCCTAACTAGGAAAGCTTTAAGTCCCCGTTTCTAAAACAGAGTATTGACATTTTGTATCTTCTAACTTAAAGATCTATCCCAAAGGTCGGGTGTGCTAAGAATCCTTCAAGCAAGTGAGTAAAGAAGCAGCTCACCCACTTAAGCCTGTGAGTGAAGAATAAAATCCATTTCAGCTAAATGCTTGGTTATGGAGACTTGTACTGGGGCAAAACAGTGGGATAGACAGTGTATATTCAGGTACATAAAAAGATAACTCAAGAAAAAATTATGTAATGTCTTCAATGTAACAAATAATTGAAGGCTAAAGAAACAATATTCTTATCCTCTGAAGATTCAATAGCAATTGCTTCAAATAACCGTGAAACAGATAGAGCTATTTTAAATATGAGACAAAAGAGAAAAAAATAGGAACACAATCCTAAATATGTTCTAAAGAATAGAAATCACCAAGAGTGGCTGAGAGTTAAAAAGGAATGTTGGAAGTAACAGGGTGACTTCCTTATAATACAATACAATCTCATATAATTTGAATCAATTAATAGCTAAAGTGGAAATTGGAGGCTTTGTGGCCAGCAGGGAAATGTGGGAAAACGTCTTATTGATCCAACCAATGTTTCTCATCCAGATGAGATTAATGCACTAATACTCCACAGAGAGGAGGATATTGTGTTTTGTTTTGGTTTGCTTTTGGTCCATACCCCATTTGATAAGACTGAAATGTAAAAGCTTGTTGGCAGCTGTAATGATTAACTGTCTGCCCTCTCTGTTTTAGCTTTGTCTCTTTCACAGATCCAAGTAAAAATAAAAACAAGATTCATGAAAAGTAAAATGTATACAACTAATCTAACTACCACATACAAAAAAGCAGAATTTTCCCTTTGACATACTGCTAGTTCGGGCTTCAATTTCTTCAAGACCAAGGTTAAGAATACAGAGATTTATCAAGTTACAGAAGTCTGTCTGTTTCAGTAAATGACTTCAGTTTCTTTAGGGGAAAAAATAAAGCAAGACATAGACAAACTAGGTAAACAGTCTTAAAAGCCATTTCTAAGTCATGCAAGAATAGAGTGTTTTTGTTTTCATTACTTCAACTTGAGAAGAATTTCTTCTGAAGTAATGATGGAGTTGTTAGACTTAATTCTTTTGTGCTGTAGATTACCAAATCTTCCATCTACCAACTATCAGGATTTATAATCTATTTAATATAACTTGTGTTATTAAGTCTAAAGGTTCACAGGATTCTCAGTCAAATGGTATCAAAACCTAATATAAGCAACAGTTTTCTAGAGTGAAAGTCAAGTAGCAACCATATGAGAATTGACTTCTACCCACAAAAAGCAATGCCTATACAATAGAGGAGATACTTGAATCCAAGTAAGTGTGCATGGAAAGTTTCTAATATGAATGTTTCTAATATGATTTCAGTGAATTAGAAAGAAAAGCTAAGTATCAAATGTTATTTCTAACTTTTTACATTTTTATGTAATTTGTTTTGCCTCTTATTTTGTACAGAAAAATTAGCAATAATTTATTTTATGTGTATTCTAAATTTTATTATTTATTTTTTAACAGAATTTTAGTATTTGATAAATATTAAGCTCAAAGCTAAACACTAACAGCAGAAAAAAGTTGGGGCATGTTCCCATGTAACTTTTTATTCAGAATGAAAATCAAATCAGCATCACTTGAGATGCAAGTGTATGGGTAGGATATATAATCCAAAATAGTTTTGATTTAGAAAATACATGGATCATGCCACATTCTGACCTAAAATGACTATAACTTCTTTTGATAAAAATTTTCAAATAGTCTTTGAAACACTAGGATGATTGACTTAATCCTTGATGGAAGTACTGCTGTGTGACTCTATCTATCACCTTGCTTTAAACGAGTCTATGTTCAACACTGTGAACTCAGGACCTCACTGGAATTTATAGTTGGGACGGACTTTCAAAATCAGTTCCCAGTGCCATGTCTGCTCTATCTGGGAGGAAATTAAGCAGAAAGACGTAGATTTGACTTTTTTCCCAGGGAACTTGACCCAGAAGGAAGCTCTGAGAGACTCAGCCCTGAAGCCACCCTTGGTTTCAAACTGAACAACTGGGAAAGATAAATTGAGCTAACAAATTTGAAGATAGCAAACTGAATCTGGATAACAGACAGTGGTTCAGGTCTATAATGACCTGTCCTCATTATGGAAACAGAAAAACCCTGGGATTATACTTGTTTCCCATGAGAAAAATATTTCACATTAAGAAAATGTCAATATATGAGCAATAATCATTTAATTATATTTGAAATTTAGGATCTCTTAATTTAACACTTGTATACGTATTTTAGTCACATCTCTCTACATATTATTTTAACACAAAGCCTTGACTATGAAATCCATCCACAAGGGAGTTGCAGGATTACATTAGTAAAGTATGTGTAAGCTTTATTGAGGTTCTCTCAGGAAAGGTGTTGCATAATATTAAATCATAATGTTGACATTATTAGATCTTAGCAAATAGCATAATTAGCTATTTATGTTTAAATAGAAGACAAGTGAAAAATTATGAACTAAGATAAAATATGCACTATATAATTAAGGTATGTAACATTCCTTTCTGTAAACAAAAGCAAACACAGCTTTTTTTCCCCACAGGTGTAATGTCATTTTGAAAGTCCCCTGCTTCTCAGGGGCCATCAATAAAGACTCTGCATCCATCTTTGTCAATTTCTTAGAGGAGTCATTAGTGAAATGTCACCTTCTGAGTTTTTCACACCTTGAGTATGAAAAGTTTTTACTTTTCAAAACAGCAACCATTAAAACAATCCTGACAATAACATTGTGCTTTAAAATTTTGCAATAGAAACATTGTTCAATTAGAAAAAAATTAAAACTGATTAATACTGTTGTTATGATTATCATTATGTTATTGACAAACTTACCTCAGCTATTCCCTCTTCCCATTAAAAAAAAAATCTCCGAAATATTGAACCACGACAAATGCTTCATAGAGTAACTGTGTCCTTTGAATGAAGTAATGCCACATCACTTCTTCAATTTCCCTACTTAGGAATTATCTTGTCACTGGAAAAAAATCTGGCATTTTGAAATGAGAAAGATGCTACAGATGAGATAGCATTCCCCTTAATTCTATATAACTGGAAAGTAAGGATCAAGATCAGGTGTTGAATTACTTGGCCTGAGGCAACCTTAGCAAAGCCGGGATATCTGCGTCTCCAAACATTGTGACCAAATTACATTACCTATAAAACATTATGTGGAAAAGATTACTATATGAAACAAACAGCTGAACTTTCTGACATCTGATGTCAGTTTTAAAGGCAGGATTCCCAAATTAACAATAATTATAGGCAATAGTCAAATTTAGTTCTCAGATAATATTTTCAATAATTTTGCCAAATTTCAAATATTTATTCTTCAAAAGAAGCATAAAACATAGAAGATAAAAACTATGAATCTGTTTATATTCCTGCTGAACATTTATTTATTTTTTGAATATGTTTTCTCTTACTCACCTGGTAAATGCCAAATTGGGGTGTAGCTAGCCAGAAATCCTATCACATAGACATTACTTTCAAATCTCTAAGAAATTCAAAACACATAGCAGCAACCCACTGACAGCTCACTCAGTGCATCCTGTCATTGGCTCAGCAAAGATATCTTGAACATTTCTAGGTAACAAGAGCATTAGCTATAAAGACAAATAAGAATTCCTGGCCTCAAGACTATGATAATCTCATTAGAGAAGACAGACATGAAAACAAAGTATAACAAATAGTATAAGGAATGTAAGCACATTGTATTCTAATTGTGTCACCTATCCTTCTGGGATTATATTAGTTTCTTATTGCTGCTGTAACAAATCACCACAAATTTAGTGGTTTAAAGCAACTTGAAATCATTATCTTACAGTCTGGAGGGCAGAAGTTTAAAATCACTTTCATTGAGTAAAAATCAAAGCATCATCTGGGCTGGGTATTTCTGGGGCCTTTTTGGGAAAATCTGTTTCTATGCCCTTTCCAGATTCAAGCGGCCACCTATAATCTGTTCAGACATCTTTAAAGCCACCTGAGTAGCAACGTCTCTATTCTCTGGTCTCTGGTCTATTCCTACATCTTCTCTCTCTGAATCTGATACCCTTATCCCACTCTTATAAGGACTCTTATACGACTACACGGAACCGACTCAGAAACTTAAGTTAATTTCCTAATCTCAAATTCCTTCACTGCATCTGCAAAGTTCCCCTCCCTTTCCATGTAAAGTAACATATTCACAGATTTTAGAAATTAAGGCACAGACACCTTGGGGAGTATTATTCAGCCTAACACTATAAATAATTTCTTACATATATCAAAATTTGTATGGTTTCAAACATCTTTTGGAATTTTACTAAATCATCTTTTTATATGTCAATGTATGCTATGTAATCTGGAGGATTATGCTAATTAGATATAGATGTAAAATTTCTGTGAAATGAAACTAAATATAATGTATATAATGAACTGTATTATTGATAATGATAGCACACTTTGGGTTTAAATGGCAAATTATGCCAGTGCATTAACTGATTCTCATGTTTCTATACTCATTTTGGTTTTGAAATGCAATTGCAGATTATTTGAGCTCCATTACCAATTTTGAATGAAATGTGCATAATTATGCATGTGTGTATATGCACTCATACCTACCCACATACTCACACACACACATATTTATATATCCTTTCCATCAAAAATATCTAGTGCTAAAGTTTAACAGAAATATATGTGTATATTTGTGTTTGGGATGGAATATTTAGTGTTTAGCTAGCTTGCAGGAATTCATAATTACTATATTGATGAGATTCAGGGTTATGAGTTTACCATTGCTTAAAATTTCTATAATTCTTTTATGATTGAGGTTGAGTGATATAATTCTCTTGATGGTATAAATTAATGAAATACTGTAGAGTTCTAACGGATGACTTTCTCAGATTTCTTCATAAACAATTATTGCTATTTGTGGAAGCTTATAAATTTTGGGAGTTTCATGGCATCTTCACATCTTGAGACAGACGTTCTGAAATATTTTTCAATTATGTGTCTTTTTTTAAACAAATCTAAGGTGGACTGGAAAGAGATAATAAAAAGAAAATTACAACCTATTTATAGGCTCACTTTTAGCAGGTATCTCCACTTGAAAGAAGGATTCTTGAATTCTTGGGATGCTTTTTTTTATCACCCCCACTGATGTCAGTTTATAGCCCT
>NW_007252688.1:87322-88061 GCF_000164805.1 Carlito syrichta
AAACTGTGTGCAATTTGCAAAGGATAGAGAGTAAAGTAAAACATTCTCTTTTCTTGGAGAAATTCAGGTCTAGTGGGAAAGGGCATGTCACTATGCTGCAAATTGTGTGATTAATGTTAAGAGAGATAAAAACAGGAAGTGTTACAGGTGCACTAAAAAGAGCATCTAAATCCAACTTTTAATAAGGAAATTTTGGGGAACAGAATTGAAATCTGAACAATAAGCAGGAGTTAGTTAAATGAAGAAACAGGAAAAGGACATTCCAGGGAGATAGCATAGACAAAGTGTGGCTAGTGGAAAAAGATAACATGACAGGGCACCTTGAAGAATCAAGGATAGTTCCACACACTGAAGGAAAAGGAATTTTAGAGAGGCAAGGAGTAGAGCATATATGGTCTTGTTTTAAATTAAGAATTATGAGTTTTATCCTGTGAGCCACCACAAGTCTCAGGAAGATTGGAAGCAGGGTGTTGGCATTGTCCAATTGTAACTTAGAAAAATATCTCTGGCACCAGTAAAGGATGCATGTTGTTTGACCATCGGGTACACTCTGACCTTCAGCACACTATGAAATGTCCTCAAAGTCTCATCTGTAGGACTGTATCAGAGTTGCCTGGAACCCACTGCCTGGTGGGTTCCACCAATGCATAGTGCCAACAGAGGAATAGAAGGAGGAAATAAAGCTCAGTGTATAAATTCCTCTGGCTCCTTGCCTGGTTCTCTCAGATTAGCTGTATCC
>NW_007252688.1:88081-153728 GCF_000164805.1 Carlito syrichta
CATATTTCACAAGTGAAGAAACTTAAATCCCATGTAAGAAGTTATGTAATTTTCTAAGGTGCAATGCACTTGTAAGACCAACCTAATAACTGGAAGAAGAGAGCTGGAATCTGGAGGATGGGAGTCTTGAAGATCATATCCAGTATCTCATCCACTTCCACACTTTATCATGGTAGCTTGGTGGATTTACTGAAAATATGATATGGCTTTCATGTATTTTGTCTTGTTTCAAAAAAAAACCCATGAGATGAGCCATCACCTCCATCACCAAATATTCGAAATGAATATTCATTTGGAAGAAAAGGGTCTGTGACAATTATTCCAATTTGCCAAGACCTGTGTTATATACACTATATTTTATATTAAAATGTATGATTATATTTTTGGAGTGTTCTATGTATATTTTTTCTTTATATTATTCCTCCAAGGAATTATAAAATCCATTGAAGAGGCTATAATTTTTTTCTTTCAATGAAATGTAAACTTCAAAGCAGTATTCAATGTACACCTCTTCTAACAGAAAATATTTGACAAATGCTAAAAATATAAATAATATTAATGACACTGTAAAATAATCTTTTTAAGAAAAATATATACAATGAAGTTTTTTTCCTTTTAACAAAGAGTTAAAATAATTTAACTTATCTGCATAATGATTTGTATTCATATTATACCACAATATGGAATAAGGCATTGATAGCTTACTAAAGGAACAGATGTTAAATGTCAAAACTTTCTTTGTACTAATAATATCATCCACTTTTTCAGAGCCCAATCCTCTTTTTCTCATTATAATCCAGCTTCTAACTCCTCTGTAGTTGTTTTGAAATCTGAACTCTTGGGAAAGTCTTCAAAAATATAATATGTAGAAGTCATTGGTACACTGAAAACCTTAAAAACAGATATGATGACACCTAGTGGTCCCAAGAAAATGCATTTTCTTAAAGCTAAGTAGATTTGATTAATGTATAGAAAATAACTGAGAACATTGAAGGATGTCAAGCTTAAAACTTAAAGCTAATGCATTTGCTTTCTAAGTACAGATGCTCTTCTGCTTGTAAGCTGAAAATATCATGAGCCAAAAGTACATTTAATACACCTATCCTATTCAACATGATCGCTTAGCCTAACCTACCTGAAATGTGCTGAAACACATTAGCCTACAGGTGTGCAAAAGCATCTGGCAACTCCTGGAATCTGCGTGGCCACTGTCCAGCATCACGGCAAAGTATTGCATATCCCTGGCCCAGAGAAAGGTCAAAATTCAAAGTACAGTTTCTACTAAGTGCATATAGGTTTTACCACACAGTAAAGTCAAAGGATCGACTACATATATATTCTTCACTCATTTAACTTCACATTCCCCAGAAGACAGGTTTGATTGATTTGAAAATGAGTTATCTTCTTACAAATCTTTTGTATGCTGACAGAATACATTTGAACTTTCTATATAAAAAAGTAGATGAGGCATTTTACAGAAAGATTAATCTAATTTGAATTAATCAATAAAATATAATTAACAGTTCATTCGTTGTTCATTTTTAACCCCAGAAAAATTTCAAAGAGGCTCCTCACATTTCTGTAGTTTATAAATTCATAGCTAACACAGAACTAAATTTAGTGCTGTACAACGATTCACTGTAATATTTACAAATAAACAAATATCCACCTTTCCCAATTCCTCAGAGAATTTAAAATGACAATGCATTTGAAATGCCAGAGTCTTCAGGATAATAATCTAAGTGTTGTATTTTATTTAAATTATCAGAATGTTGTCATAAAAAGGACTTTGTGTTTAATTTCCTACCTGCCACATTAAAATGTTAAACTAGCCGGGCTCGGTGGCTCAGCCTGTAATCCTGCACCTTGCGAGGCTGAGGTGAGTGGATTGCCTGAGCCCGCGGATTCGAGACCCGTCTGGGCAACTTAGCCAGACCTCATCTCTATAATAAATCAGAAATTAGCCGGGCGTGGTAGCGTGCGCCTGTAGTTCCAGCTACTTGGAAGGCTGGGGAGGAAGGATCGCCGGAGCTCAGCAGGTTGAGGCTGCGGTGGCCAGGAGCGACCACTGCACTCCAGTCTGGGCGACAGAGTGAGACTCCAACTCAAAAAAATAAAATAAAATAAATTTTAAAAAATAGAATGTCAAACTATATTCTAACAGCTGTTAAGGATGATCCCAGAATTGTGTTCTGCCTTTTATCACAAAAAAAGTTTGGTTCAAGATATGTGCAATATCTATTTTATTGCATTTTAAAGAGAGAAGATAAACATAACACTAATTCTCGGTTTTATTACATAGTCACCCTACCAAATGGAGAAGTCTGGCCTTTTGCTATATTATTGGAAATAATAAAATAATATATGGTTTTTAATTTGAAATATAATTTCACGATTTAGGGGTGAAAAATCTGGTGGGAAGAGTGGAGAAATGAGTATCAAGGGAGCTGAATTTAGTGCAAGCTGTGCTTCCCCACCTGTGTGGTCTCAGATAACTGTCTGAATATTCTGAGCTTCACCAAGAATGCAACAAAGTGTATCTAGATTACATTTAAACTTCTCCCTGCTTCTATGATGATACATTGCTTAAACTGTCAAACTCAGAACTAACAAAAAATTATTTACCTGATTTTCTCCATAACTGTCAAACTTCAGTTAAAGGCTATTTTCTATTTCTTTTAATTTTATAAGGCTATTGTGTTCATTAATCTCATTTCCTCTTCCAGATATATAAATTCACCAGGAATAAAAATTCTGGCTACAATTTCCAGGAAACACGGTAGCAGAGTCAATAAATTTCAACATGTAACTTGAAGAACTTACATGCAGAATAAAAATGTTTTCATCTACTCGAAATTATTTTCCTGAAGAGCATCATATTACAGTTAATTATGCAAAGGAAGTTTTATTGCATACATTGACATATTTAAGGGCAGGTGGAGATAGGCACAAATAAACCTTCACTACATTTGAATTCATGTAATAGTGAGCTATGGACTCCATTGCATTACATTTACAGAGTCTGATTAATAATATAGCTCTATTAAGTTTCTAGCCTCTGGTTGGAATTATATATTAAACACGACCTAAATTCTTGTTTCCATTAATGCATTATTATTAATAGCATCCATTTTTACAAAAGCTATTTTTGCATTCTGATATACGCCCTGTAGTAAGAAGGCATAAACATATTCTTTGGGGAGGACAATCAATTCTTTAATCATCTAATAAATGCAGAAGTTCCTGCTTGAGTTAATTTCATTCTACACCTTGACCACAGCAATATCATATAATCTGGACCTAAATATGTGCCATTCTTATATTAGACCAGAAAGATCTTGAAAGAAGTTATGAATATTTGCATAGATAGTCATAATGTGATAGGCTCAGATCAAGAATTTGCCTTTTATTTTTTGTAAGCTCACACATGTCGGTGTAGGCAATATAAGCAACTTTCTATTTTACACTATAATTCAAAAATACATAGTTGGAAGAATGAAATTTTACTGTTTTCTCAAGTATTATATTAAAATCTGAAGAATAAATCAGGAAAGTTCATGCATATTCATGGTTTCAAACAATGTATCTCTCAGTTTCAATTTAGTGAACATTAATATCTGCTTAAATGTATGAACATAAAACATACAAATATGTATGAATTTCAGTACATAATGCTAAGAGAAGCTATTCCATTGAGTTGTTAATGACAATATAAATAAAATGGACAGGGCTAGAGTATATTATTCTTTCACAAAAATGCCAAAATGCAAATATATCTTTCTAATAAGTTAAAATGAGAATCAGTTTATTACTTGTAATAAAGTTGCTGACAAGCCTACTAACCCTAAAGTAATATTAATAAATACTACTTTGGGTTATACATTATTCAATCCAGGATTTTCTTTTTTCTCCAGCTCTTTCTATGTTCCTCCAATTATTTTCTTTAAATCAGATGTCTGGCCATTTTACAGATGGCTCAAGAAACACTACAGTGTATTAATCAGAAAAGAGATGGTTCTTTCTAAGAAAAATCATTTGCTCATATTTTGTTTAACTAAAAGTAAATGTGATAACATTTATTCAACATATTTGATCCCTCTGTATTCTACATTTAGTGGTTCCTACTTGAGTTCATTTCATTCTAGGCCTTGATTCACAGCAATATCATATAATCTAGACCTAAATATTTGTCTGAATCTACACAGAGAGTACTTGTAAACTGATCAGCCATTCAAATTCATTGAATAAACTATAAAAAAACTATTATATTGGAACTGTTACAAGAAAAAATGGAAAATATTAAAATATAGATGAAGAAAAAAGTGTAGAATGAATAAAATTATTTTAGTCCATATTGGACCCAAAACAACTTGTTGAGAACTTTAAAGTTATAGAAAGAACGGCTTCTTTCACAAAAACCTAATCAAGTATTTGATGTTAAACACAACTATGGCACAATTATTAGTGGTTTTGTTACCAAGGTAGTAGATGAGGTTGCTATAACTTTATTTTCTAGAAATGGCTTTTAAAACCACTCAGCTGTAAATTAATCAACCACAAAGGATGATATTTACAAAAGTTCTCATCTTCATTCGTTGTTTGCCAAATTCTGCCCATGTAACCTCTCAAAGCACCCTACTGGGTTCCTCCCACTGCTTTACTATTGGGCCAAGACAGAATTCTTTCTCTCTCTGGGACAGTGTTTTATCTATAGAATGAACATAATATCACACAGAATTATTTAGAGAAGTTACTGCCGATTAATGCACGACTACAAAGCACTTTTCAGCTACTCCACATTCTTGCTAGGGAATGTAGCCAGAGGCAATTTTACCTTTTCAAATAGTCTTACTTTGTGCCTAAAGAAATCTGAACATAGTATTTTTCTAACTGTTTTATTCCTTCCAACCATCTGTAATGACCGGTTGCTTCACATTTCTAAAATGCAAAATATTATGCTATCAAAAAACTTTCTCTTGGCTTTGTAAGGGCAGAAAGTTTCCAAAATTTGAGATTGTTACAATCATGTAAGATAATTTTCACTTAGATATTAAGTGCTAATTTTATCCAAACTAAAATAATGCTGTCCTATGCAAGTTTGGCTTCAGTACTCTTTTGATGTCTACCTCTCTGCAATATGCTTTCTTACTTAGTTAGAACACACTCTTTGTTTAAAAAAAAAAAAAAAAAAGGTCTGAAGAGCAGAATACTGTAGAAAAGCTCAGTTAAATTATATGGTCTATAACTTGTGTGACTTGGATTGTATATTATGAAGTTAGAACATTTAGACAACATTATAATCTGTGCATTTTTCATTCTTCATTAGCTGTATGCCTTAAGATTGCCTACTTTGAAACTTTTTATAGACCAACCTAAAATAGAAATATATAAATAAGGAAAACTACATATTCTTGTACAGTTATGTACTAAAACTTTTTCTATTTACTTTTGTTTTAAGGGATGATAATATTGTTCCCATTTCAAACTGGGGGAAAGGAGAAAACCAAAACAAAATTGAACATTAACTAGCCAGAATTTTTCATGTATTTTAATACACATGATTACATCTGTGCACCCTCATTTCTATGCCCTCCAGAAAACAGACAACTTTTATCTTAGGTGGATTTTCAGAACTCTTGTCAAAACTGGTGGGATATTCTATCCTTCTCCTAAGTATCGCTCTTTTCATTTTAAGTGAATCATCATTTCTATTTTTAGGTTCTAAAACTGTAGAATATTGTAGGAATTTGAATAAGCAGAAAGCAATAATGTTAACAAAAATATTGTGTGACTTTATTAAGAACCATACCTCAAATTTCAGAAGCATAAAAGCCTAAAACTTTACAAAGGCAAATGAGAGAAAAATATAAAAATTTGATATAAGATTTGATTGTATACAACACCAGCACCTTTAACATGGTAAATACTTAAGGAAGCAATTCATGAGTAAGGCACAACCTAATTTAATCTATATATTATATGTAAAATATATTTAGTTATATTTTATATTGCATATTTTAATAATGTATATATTGTTTAAATATTTTATCATCCATCTATCATCTATCAATTATCCATCATCAACTATTTATCTATTTCTAGGTAGCACACCACTTGCCCCTACCAAAACTGCCTCCTCACCAAAGCTGTGGGTTTTCATTCTCTGCACCAAATCCAGCTACCCAATTCTCATATCAGCAATCTGATGTTTTTTACAGCCAACTTGTGGTAAAACTACTAGTAGCCAATCTATGTTGGAGATTGGGGTGGAGCGCCAGGCAAGAAGGTAACATATTTTCTCACCTTTTGTGAATAAACATGTCTCAAGATATTGTTTGCCACTGGTTGATTTCAAAAGTACTGAAATGGTTTTTTCACAGTTTCACCCAGTTGAAAACTTGTTTTGGGGAAGTAAAGATTCACCCCTTTATTCATACCATCACAACCTGAAGTCTTTCCCCTTTTCTCTTTATCTTAAAAATTTAGTTTCTCTTGGCAGTAAAAAATCAAAACTTGTAAAGAAAGAAAACTTTTGGGGAAAAGTTTAGGTCCTGAATGTTATTTAGTTTTCATAATTATAAAACAGATTTACAGGGGCCAAAATAGTACTTTACAAACATAAGAAGCATAATAAACTGTTGATTTAGTGACAATGAAAAATAATAATCAGTGGGTTATTTACACAATATGATTTATTTATACAGTTTATTTCTACATATTTACATGCATTTGATTAATATGACTATATAGGGTAAAAGCCAAAAATTGTCTACATCATTGTTTACAATTGTCTTTGTCTAAACATTATTCAAAATAATTTCTATTGCAAAATAAACGGAATTTCACTTTTAATTCAATTAAGTTTTTTTTTAAAATTCAAATCCTACATATATATTCAATAGAGATATTTATAGTCACCATTTTCCATATACAAACATACATAATTTTGTACTCTTTTACTAATTTAATTAATTAATTAACCATAATTAATCAATTGATTGATTAAATTTAGACAATTCAAATTTAACAATTTAACATTTCACGTTATTTATTTTTCTCTTTGGACTCTTAATTACCTATGACTTACTTCCTCCTAAGAATTTTATGTATAACATAAAATTTAATATATAACAAATATACAATTTTAAGATGTAGAGATAACTTATGCTTATCCTTAGCAGGTAAACCTCTGTAGGAATATCTTGGATTTTTTATATAACTTTAATTTTCTACATGTCTAAATTATTATTATTATTTATTGCATTATGAATACAATTTCTTTGTAATTTCATAAAAAAGAAATATAATAAAAATAACTATTAAACATACATTAAAATTGTATTGAAACGATAGCTCTTAATAGATGATGAAGGCTTTGAAAAGTGTGTTTTGTTTGACATTTTTCTACAAACGGTTCAGGATTCTATCGGCAAAAATTAGACCCATTTATGCATCAATTCTACTTTAATTTGTAAGCTTACAGATGTAAGCATTAAAAAAAGCCACGTTCATAAAAATTATACAAAAATTAAAAGGATTTTATCAAAAAATATGCAACACGTTCATTTTTTTCTGAGTTAAATGTCAAAAATTACATGGCAACTCATTATCACAAATGTTTCTATTATGATTTAGTACCAGACAGTTTACTTTGATGCTTGTAAAAGTTTGTTGAAAATAATTTCTTAGCACTAATCTGTAAATTATTTAGTACTCACTCCTCAAATTCTTCTCAATATCAATAATTTTCACTGTAATTTTTTCAGCACAGTTAGATTAATACAGAATATATTAGATGGATAGCATTCATTCTACACTATAGAGTGGAGTATTAAAACACATGTGATATCTTATCTAAGGGACTCAGTTTCAGGATAAACATATAGAGTATTCCAGGCTCTTGAAATTAATTCCTTATAAATTCTAGTGCCTGAGTAATTATGTCATATACACTCAGTAATAATTATAACTCAGTTCTAAGACTATTGATCTTGCATCAAGCTCTAAATGTACAAAACTAGTCAACAGTAAATCAATTAAACATGTCTAATGTGAAGGATGGCTGTGAATATACCATCCAATATTTGGTGCAAAATTGCAGGTTTTATTCATTAGCATAAAATAAGCTTAAATATGTTTTCACATAAAAATCAAATGATTTGCAAACCCCAATATCCAATTTTAATTTATACTAAATCATTATAGCTAAGATGCTTCATTAAGATGTTTTGAGAGTCTTATTCCTCTCAAATTGTAAAAAAAAAAGTATTTTATTAATTATAAATCATTTTTTATTTAGATCTAAAATAAACAGAACTTAGTCCAGGAATTCATTTCATACCTATGTTGGACAACAAAGAACAAGCAGAAGCATCTAGGAAATAACTGTTTCTGGAAAAATAATAATCATAATAATAATGTGAGACAATTAAAATTGCTAATGTATCAAGATTAACAACTTGTTTGTCAGTATTTGTTCCAAACCTTCAGTTCACCATGAACACTAATCATTCGCCTTGGCAAAAAGAACCCAAGAAGAAAAACTATTCAGTTGCATAACACTAATCTTTCAGACATATAGATATACATCTCTCAATTAAAGAGACATGAGGCATCCTTGAATTACTGGAAGACTGTTCACACTGGGGACCTGAAAGTGAATGTTTTTAGAAATATTCAGAAATGATTCCAGAAGCAATAGTGTCTAAGCAAGACCTTGGGATCAAGACAAGGACTCCATGAAGCAGACATCATGAATCTAAGAACCACAGAACAAGATCCAGAAACTGGAACCTCTCGTTGTCACAATGTAAAGTTTTTATTTTTATTTACTCAACTATTTTCATTCACCTTTGCTGGCTTGACATTCTGCATTATCATAGACACTTAAAACTGTAGAATTTAAAAATTATTTTACTTAAGTATTTTGCATTTTTCTTCTTTCGTGTCTCTTTCGTATGAATTTATATATTTGCTAGTGATTGGCAGCTAAAACATAAAATCAAACAACTTTTGGGTTGGTATTGCATTCTTATCAATGCACCTGACTTCCTTTGATACCAGTTTCCCATAAAATTGGTTCCCTGCATAATCAGACTTGACCACTGAGCAGCTTTTTAGATAGCAAACAACACAAGAGTTTTGTCAGCCAGTAATCGAAAACAATCTATCACATTCTTTCTAGAAAGAAAGGTTGCTGTTTCCATATAAGCAATACTTGGAAACACTTGTAAAAACTAGATTTTTGTATCTAAACTTACACGAAAATAGAGATTTAAAAATAGATACTACATATTATAGTTATGGTATCACTTTTATAAACCATAAAACAAAAAAAAACCTCTACTCAATTCCTTTAGGAACTCTACTCAATCCAGACATTTTTGCTAAAGACCTACCTAATGATCTCTATGTTGTTAATTTTATCACCTGATTCCAGGACTGCTCTAGGTGAACAGTAACAAAACATCACTAAACTATTCAAAAATCACATAGGGTAATTTGATGAAAAACAAATCATTGGATAGTTCTGAAAAAAACAATGGGTTTATAGTGCAGAAGCATTTTGGCTACTATAAACTAAACAAATATTTTTATCTTGGAAAAATGAAAAAGAGTCTTCAGAATAAAGAGGGTGTTGAAAAATGTATTCACATTTTAAGAAAGATAAAAACTGTATTAAAATTGTAATAATCAATATATGCTAACAATAAAATATGAATACTAGTCATATTTGACTTCTGCAATTACAATTACAAGAGGTACACAAAGCGGTTACCGTCAGCGTCCAGACACTTTCTAATTACTGCAAAACTTGTTACTGTGTGAGGCCTTCTGGATCTTCCCTTGTGCACCTCACACACAGTACCATACGTCTCAAGCTTACCGTGAATGCAAGCAATTGTTAGGAGTGTTGGAGGTTCTGTTGCATACGCATACCTCCATTGTCGCTGTACTTCCACAACGATTTCAAATTTCAAATGTCACTTCAAATTGTCTCATGCTCCTTGAGAGACAACTGTGCTTCTGCCATTTTTTTTCATTGCCCTGCCTGTGGCATGGTGATGCTAGCATTCATTTGACTAAAGTCATCTTTTGAGCAAAAATCATAACACACATTGCTACCATAATTCAATTCAACTTCAAAAAGTAATACAGAGATAACATTTCTTAAAATGTGTATATATTTCCTTGATACCCCCGGTATTTCTGATTTTCCTCAGTGTATATTTGGTCCATCGATTTTTCACTAAATAAGAAGATATTTTAGATAACATAATCTAAGAAGGAGAAATGCTAAGCCTTGATGAATACAAAGTGCATATGTAAGCACTCAAGGGAAAATCTTGTCTACTTTTATCTATATCTAAACTTCTTTATTTCAGCCTTTAAAAGAGATGTGGAAAGTTGAAGAATTGTTATGTGGATAGTGCAGAGAAGATAGAAGTGTCCTTAAGGTCATAGAAATTCTAACCTTAAGGTACTGAAATTGGACATTTGGTGTTTTAAAACAGAGTGACTTTAGACAAAATGCTGGCATCTTTAGATGGAAAATAAATTTCTTAAAGGACTGTTGTTTTCTCATCTCTACAGAGATTTGTAGGAATCTACAATTTTACTAGATATAGAAATATAGGGAAGTTAAGCAACCATGAAATTTGGTACATTTGACTAATAGCTTTATATCTGGTTCTGAAAGCTCTGTGTACCGTTTTGTGATCTGTTTAGTTGGTCTATTTTGGGCATTTTTGGGTCTTGACATAGATGTAAACTTATGATCACATCCTTCTCTACGTTGCAGGGCTAAAATATATGATCCTTGAAGTCTTAAATATTGCTTTGCAGACACTGTACCACTAAATCATCTTATATATGCTATTCCATTGAAAGAAAAAGGGAAGAAGGGAAGGAGAGAGGAAAAAAACAGATATACATAGACATGCATTTATAAAGATTGGAGCAGCCACCACCAAAATCTCTATATACAATCATGACACATTGAATAGTCATGCAGATTTGGATTAAACATAGCCCCTAATAATAATAGTCTATCCTCTTGCTTAGACTGAAGAATGCAAAAACAGGTGACCAAAAATTGAAACCAGTAAACTTCACTACTCCTTTGTTAAATAATACCAGAATCTGATAAACTTTTTTCTCTATTTAGACTCCTGCTTTATTTAAGGAAGTACTGAGAATGATCAGTAATAATTCAATTGTTTGATCCAGGAAATACTTGCTCCTGGAAAATAACATTAGTTGCCAAATAAAACAATTTACTTGAAGACATTAACCATTTGCTCATCTATACTTGCTTCAAAACCATGACTCACCATGCCCCCAATCTAAAGCCATTCCACATTAAATTCTGCCCATTCCTGACCTTTGCTTTGCCTTGAAATATTTGTTTTAAAATTCCTCCATTTAGATCTTAAAGTCCTACTAATATTCTCCCACAGTTTCCCTCTCAATAAGACATTACTAAATTCTGTCAAGGTAGTTGAGGAAAACTGCTAGGGGAGGGAGGGGCATACCTCATCAACAAGGGTACCTGCATAATCAGCATTTGTATACCTAACCCTGAATTGTACCCTACATCTTTATCATAAAAAATAAATAAAAAATAAATAAAAATAAAAAATTCTGGCCCCCTTACTGCATTTAGTCTAACATCTACATTTGACTGGTCACTTTTACTGGTGATTTTTAGAAAGTGAACAGTTGACAATGTGTACTAGTCTTGTAACACTTTTTGTAATTAGGTATAGAAGTGTAATTTACTTTGATATTGTTATTCATCTGCTCATATTTTACCCTCAGTCAGATTTTAAATACTATTGGCAAAGACTATTTCTCATTTGGTTGTTTATGTGCCCCCATGGCACTATATCTGAAGCATCTAACATTCCAAGCAAATATTTATTCTATAAATGCATAGATAAACATAACTAGGGATTTTTAATAACATATGTATGTTGATTAAATTCCTAATGTGCATACATCCAAATGTGCATACATACACAGAAATATATGTATGTATGTGCATATAGTTTCTAACAGATATACTTTGTAAGTATTAATTAATAAATATATACATGATCCCTAACACTGAAATATATTTTATGTATTTTGCATGTGTTGGTGGAGAAAGTCATATATATAAACACACATACACATTTACATACGTAACTTTGAGACTGTATATATATTATTTGTGACAGCATATATTTTCTAATTTTTCACTTTTTTCTATTATCTTAGATGTAACATACAAAGGAATATTCATTCAAATTAGCATCTGAAAAGAAATCTACATACTTTTCATGATTTAACAAGCCATCATTTTTAACAACAAACTTATATAAGAGTAAACTTATAGGATAAGGATATGGAAAAGTCATAATTCACTTTTTATTCACAAGCACAAGTCTGTGATATTAGCCATTGATGGTAAAAAATGCCTTATGACTCATCTGAGTCTTCAAGATAAAATCTAAAATGGAATATTTTATAATTTTCTTTCAAATATAAACATGTTTTCTTTTCCATATTTACCCCACATACAAAGCTATAAATCATTCTTTCCTCTAAGCATCTCATGATGCTCTGTACCATAAGACTGCTATAAGAAGCCAATGACTCAACATTTCAATGCCCAGATTTAAGTTGGAATATTGTTTATTGTTCTACACCTGTGAGTTTCAAGCCAGTTAACTTTTTGCCCTGAAGAAATAAAATATTCAATTTAATATATTTGTGAAAAAAATCCATTGAAGCCACACTATATTCCTATGAGAGTTCTAAATATTCTTGGAGCATATTTCATAGTCCCTAAGCTATGAACACGTATTAAGATATAGCAGCTCGTTGGAGGCAAGATGCAACCCTTATTCACATCTGTCAGCTAATGGAAGACTAAAATGCTACAGCTGCCAGGGTAAATATTAATCACTCGAAAAAGAAAAATTGTATTAATCTCTTGTGCATGCTATGTTTATATATGAGGGCTATTTATGCCCCGTATGCTATGCTTTTGCTAAAATAACCCTGCCCTTGATAAGCCATAGGGAAGTTTTGTGATTGGAAACAAATCATGCACGTATGTGAGTTAAAGCATCAGCATACATTAAAGATAAAGAAAGGCCAGCTTTATTATTAAATGCAGGGAATCACAAATGTAATTGAATATCAAAACTGTGGATTTTCTTAAGCAGGGTGGTGGAAAGGTACACACAAAAACCCTAGTTTTCGCAAATATCACTCAACTTTATTTTGCACCACAAACAATATGAAGTCCAGTATTTGGTATTACACTGAATTTCTGTTTTTTAAAGTATATAAATTGGGGTAGAGATTGATTCATTTTATTAAATTCCAATGTAATTTCAGCTTAAAGTCCTGATTTAGAATATGTTTAGGTGCTATTTTCAATCAAAAGTAAATAAACTCTGACATCTTATAATGTACTGCACTGCTTCTTGCTGAGACATAGTTGGCAGCTGTTCTTCAAAGCACAGCAGGGAGATGATGCTGGTCCACCAGGGAGTCCCACTGCAGCTTTCTAAATCATGGAAGAATATCCTCTGACTCAGTGCTGTCGTGGTCCAGGATTACCTTGTTTTGTTCTCACAGACCTATTCACAGCAGCCCTGAAAGGGCCAGTGAGCTTTAGGAAAACAATGTTAGAAATGATTTTGGAATCTGGCCCTCACCATTTAGAACCAATGTTAACTATTTCTTCCTATGGATTCAAATTACATAGCACCTTTTTTTTTTCTTGTACAATACTAAAACACATGAGGGGAGGGAAAAGCTGAGTTCTGCTTAACTACAGCAGAGTAATCACATGATTCTCAATTCATTTTCTTTAAAGTTGAAAAAACAGAGTCCAAAATGGAATTGCTCTGGTCACCAGCCTTGAGTAGACCCAGTCATGTACTTAAGTCAATGCTGCACATACAGCAATAATCATTAACCAGAAAAAAAAGTTTTCTTTTTATTTATTTATTAATTAATTAATTAATTTATTTTTTAATCAATATTTTTTATTATGATGTGGTGGGGTACAGTTAAGGGTTAGGTATACAAATACGTTTCATTCAGGTACCCTATTGATAAGAGGTGTTTCCCTGTCTCCAGACAGATATTTGCTACCACTAATCCCATCTCCTCCCCCCCCATAGTTTCCCACTACTGTCAGTCATTTTCTTATAGTATTACATTGCATGTTCAAGGTCCATTATATGAGTGAGAACATGTGATACTCAGATCTTTGTTTCTGTGAGAGGTCACTCAGTATTATAGACTCTAGTTCCATCCAGGTTGCTGTGAAATTCATGATTCTGTTCTTTTTTATGGCTGCATAGTATTCCATCGTGTATATGTACCACATTTTTTTAATCCAGTCCTCTTTTGATGTAGCATGGTTGCTTCCGGGTTCTTGCTATTGTGAACAATGCTGCGATAAACATACATGTGCAGGTATCTTTTTTATAGAATGATTTGAGTTCTTCAGGATATATTCCCAGTAGGGGGATTGCGGGGTCATATAGGAGGTTGATATTTAGAGCATTTAGGAATCGCCACACTGCTTTCCACAGAGGTTGCACTAGTTTACACTCCCACCAACAGTGTAGAAGTGTTCCCTTTTCGACACACCCTCTCCAGCAGCTGTTATTTTTTGACTTGTTGATAACTGCCATTCTGGCTGGAGTTAGGTGGTATCTCAGTGTGGTTTTGATTTGCATCTCCCTGATGATTACTGAGGTTGAACATTTCTTCATGTGTCTGTTGACTGCTCGGACGTCTTCCTTTGTGAAGTGTCTGTTCATATCTTTTGCCCATTTTATAATGGGGTTGTTTGTTTTTTTCTTTTCAGCATGTTTGAGTTCCTTGTCCAAGATGTTAAGCCTTTGTCAGACCTGGTGTTGGCAAAAACTTTTTCTCAGTCTATAGGCTGTCTCCCTGCTCTCTTGATGGTTTCTTTGGCTTTGCAGAAGCTTGTCAGTTTAATAAGGTTCTACTTGTCTATCTTCTCTCTTATGACCTGTGGGTTTCGGGTTTTGTTCAGGAATTGGATGCCAGTTCCGATTTCCATGAGGGTATGTCCTTCATTTTCTAAGGTTCTTATGGTTTGAGGCTTTACATTTAGGTCTCTGATCCATTTGGAGTTAACCTTTGTGCATGGGGATAGATAGGAGTCCTGAAAAACAGTTTTCCAGCCCCCAGAAGGGCTTTCTACTTGGTCAAAAGATACTAAGATTAACATCTCCCAAGAATTTTTCTTACAACTTTCAGTTAGCAGCCCAGTCCTTCTTAGGTTATCACCTTTGTCCCAAGAATGTCTTTCAGCTACCAGCCAAGTCCTTCTTGTCCATGTGATTGACCACCCATGACTGACCACCCCATCTATCTGGTCATCAGAAATATGAGAAACAGACTGCCACCCAACATCATGGCAACAGCTCTCATGTTATCTCACTCAAGAATGCTTACCTGCCCCTCTGAAGGAAAGACTTAAAAACTCCCAGTCTCAAGCATTCACCGCCAAATATTCCTTAAGCATCTGGTCCTTTCTCCAATTTGGGAGAAGTGGAGCCACCCTCTCTCTGACCTACTTTCTGAAAAAACTTCATTTTTCCTTGTCTGCCTTCTGTGCAATTCTTTGCATATCCACAGAACCAATTCAGTTCACTGGCTTAACAAAAATCCACTAATAAATTTTAAAAAATTAAAAATGATGGTGAGGCACAGCATAAGGGTCATAAGTTGAGGGAAAAAATATTGATGAAGAATTGAAGGAAAAATAGTAAAGAGGTGAGGTAGACAGAAGTACTCGTATACGTGTATACTATTAAAGAGGAAACTAAGAGCTTGTGATGACATAGCTTTGGGCTTGAAACCACCAGAGCATGGTGATAAAATTTGGGCTGAAAAGAAGGGGATAAATTGGAAGTCTTATACACAATTTTTATAACATACTATCATACTGACACAACAATAAGAAAAAAGAGAAGTCAGGTTTCTTATTTCAAGTTTTTAAGAAATGGAACATTCTTTAGAAGATTTGAAAGATGTTGGAGAAGAAAAGCTTCAGACATTTTTGAGACATTCTAGAGTGATAGCTGGGTTTGTACCTGATATTCGAAAAATACAGACCATTCATCAGCCTTCCTTGCCCACAGCTCATAGTTCTCAAGTGAGCTCCTGCCTTAAATTTAAAAAAAAAAAAATAAGGAACACAAGACCTCACTGAAAATGACTTCAATATAATCAACAACAAAAATGACCTCTGAAAATACAGGCAAAAGTCTTTAACAATTACAAAATATCCCGAATTAGATTTTTCGGAAGCATACCATTCTATCATAGCCAAAAAACAAGATTCATGTCAAAAATCCGGAAAAATCAGAGGATAATACTTCTTAGAAAAAAAAAATATGATTATTACAATGAAAAAGTCAACAAAGGATTTTAAAGATTATATCAAAAATTTCTCAGAGGGAGTCGAACAAAAAATTTGAGGTAGAAAATATGGAAGTAAATCAAAATACATAAACAATTAAAAAAGAAGTTTAACATTAGTTAATAAAAGTTCTAGGGGGACAAAAAGCAAAAATAAGAGAGATGGATATAAAATAAATCATACAACAAAAATTTCACAGAATTTGCATATAGAAATCTCCAAATTAAAAAGCCACATGAAAGGTTCGAACTGACAAACAAAGAAACAAAAGCTTGACCAAGATGTATGGTCCTTGATTCCTCTCAGCTTGACTAAACTTTAGAAATGCTACTTCCTGACTATAGGGTCCTGATCTCCCTTCTCTAAGTGCATTTACTTAGAAAACTTGCAATTATAAATCCTTTTCTATGTTCCTTTGAGATATAAATCTTTTCCTAGTTGCTTGTCAATATTACAACCCATGAATGTCTTTCTCAAATACCTAAGAGCCATCTTTAGAAATGAAATCATTCAAACAGATAGCACCACTACTTCTATGAAAAAGTAGCAACCTAATTAGGAGTACCATTTAGCAAACACATATGATCTAATCTGTGACTAAATTTTCTGGCACTGTCCTCCAATATTTTTTCACTACCTCAGACAAGTGCTTAAAAACTGCCTTGCCTTATGTTTTAGTAGAGTTGAGTTTGGTCTCTCAATTAGCAATAGTCTTTAATAAAGTTTTCCTTGTCTATTTAGCTTGTCTGGTACAATTTTTCTTTGACATGTATATAAGCAACAATTTTCAGAATATCAGGGACAAAAAGAGAATCTGAAATAAAAAAGAGGATCTGATAAAAGATATCAATATTCCAAACTCCTAAATAACATTACTACATACTGGAAAACAAAGAAGCAAGTCTCTGGAGTTATGAAAAAAAAAATTTTCAGCTGGGCTCGGTGGCTCAGCCTGTAATCCCAGTACTTTGGGAGGCCAAGGCGAGTAAATTGCCTGAGCCCGCAGGTTTGAGACCCACCGGGGCAACTTGGTGAGACCTCGCCTCTACAATACATTTTTTTAAAAAATTGGCTAGGCGTGATAGTGCGTGTCTTTAGTTCGGGCAACTTGGAAGGCTGAGGCAGAAGGATCACCAGAGCCAGTAGGTCGAGGCTGTGGTGGCCAGGAGTGTGCCAATGCACTCCAGTCTGGGCAATAGAGTTAGACTCCAACTCAAAAAAAAAGAAAAAAAAGTTTCAGTGTAGATCCCATCTCTATTCAACCCATAAATCAAGATAAAGAAAGAATGCAAACAGTTTTACAGATATTGAAAAGGTTTTTTCCTTTAAAACTTTAGTCAATGGGATTAAAATGAGAGAGGAGGTGCTGAGGCCAGTGAACTGTGTTTGGTATCAATTAGGATAGGTTTTGTTTCATAAAACAAGAAACTTCAAAACTAAGTTATCTTTTTAAAATATAGCGATGTATTTCTACTTTATATACGAAGTCTACTATGGGACCAGAAACCCAGAACTCTTTAATTTTTGTTTCAATTTTCCCACAGTGCAGTACTTTGATACAAGATAACTATTGAAGCTTTAGTCATTTCATGATGAGTACAGGTAACTGGATGAAGATGAAGAAGAATAGCAGACCTTCTCTTTTTTAGGCGATATCTCCAAAAATTCATTCAATGCTTCTGCATAAAACTCATTAAAAATCAACGAAGCAAAAAGCTGGTTCTGGCCAGGCTCAATGGCTCATCCTGTAATCCAAGCACTTTGGGAGGCCGAGGTGAGTGGATTGCCTGAGTCTAGGGGTTCGAGGCTAGCCCGGGCAACTTGGCGAGACACCCGTCCCTACGATAAAATAAAAAATAGCCGGACATGGTAGTGTATGTCTGTAGTTCCGGCTACATGGAAGGCTGAGGTGGGAGGATCACAGGAGCCCAGCAGGTCGATGCTGGGGTGACTGTGAGCGTGCATGCCACTGCACTCCAGCCTGGGTGGAGGAGTGAGACTCCAACTCAAAAAAAAAAAGTTAGTTCTTTGAAAGGATAAATAAGATTAATGGACCCCTAGCTAGACTAACCAAGAAAAAGAGAGAAAAAGCTCAAATAAACACAATCAGAAATGCAAAATATCAAGTCACAACTGACCCTGAAGAAATGCAAAAGATTATCAGAGACTGCTATGTACACTTATATAGAAAAAACTTGAAACCCTAAGGAAATGGAGGACTTTCTAACATCACACAACCTCCCCAGGTAGAAACAAGAAGAAATCAAGTCCCTAAATAGACCAATAACAATCCAAGAAATTGACTATGTCATAAAAAAAAAAAAAACTACCTACAAAAAAAAGCCCTGGACCAGATGACTTTCAGAAGAATTTTACAAAACATACAATGAGGAACTGATATCAATCCTATTGAAAGTATTCCAGGCAATTGAGAAAGATGGAACTCTCCCCAAATCATTTTATGAAGCTAACATCACACTGATACCCAAATCAGGTAAAGACAAACAAAGAAAGAGAAATACAGGTCAATATCCTCGATGAACATAGATGCTAAAATTTTCAACAAGATCCTAGCAAACCAGATCCAACAGCACATCTCAAAAATCATCCACCATGACCAAGTAGGCTTCATACCCGGGATGCAGGGCTGGTTCAACATTCATAAGACCATAAATGTAATTAAATATATCAACAGATGTAAAACCAAAAACCGCATGATTATATCATTAGATGCAGAAAAAGCTTTTGATATATCCAACACCCCTTCTTGATAAAAACACTCAAACATCTAGGCATAGATGGAACATACCTCAAAATATTAAGAGCCATCTAAGAGAAACCCACAGTTAGCATACTGCTAAACAGACAGAAATTGGAACCATTTCCCCTGAAAACCAGAACAAGACAAGGATACCCACACTTACCCCTCCTTATCAACATAGTTTTGGAAGTCCTAGCTAGAGCAATCAGACAAGAGAAGGAGATTATGTGTACTCAAATAGGAAAAGAGGAAGTCAAGTTATCCCTCTTTGCAGATGACATGATTCTATACCTCAAAAACCGTAGAGAATCTGTCAAAAAAATCCTCCTTGCACTGATAAGAACTTTGGCAAAGTCTCACAGAATAAAATCAATGTGCAAAAGACAGTCACATTTCTTTCTTTCTTTTCTTTTCTTTTCTTTTTTTTTTTTTTTTTGAGTTGGAGTCTCACTCTGTTGCCCAGACTCGAGTGCAGTGGCCACTCTCAGCCACTGCAGCCTCGACCTGCTGAGCTCCGGTGATCCTTTTGCCTCAGCCTTCCAAGTAGCTGGACCTACAGGCACGTGCTACCACACCCAGCTAATTTTTTGATTTATTGTAGAGATGAGGTCTCGCCAAGTCGCCCAGAGGGGTCTCAAACCCGCAGGCTCAGGCAATTCACTCACCTTGGCATCCCAAAGCACGGGATTACAGGCTGAGCCACTGAGCCTGGCAACAGTCACATTTCTACACACCAACAATAAACAAACAGAAACCCAAATAAAAAGTACAATTCCATTCTCAATAGCCACACACACACACATAAAAGTGAAATACTTTGGCATCTTTCTAACCAGAGACATGAAAGTCCTGTGCAATGAAAACTACAAAACACTGCCCAAAGATGATACAAACAAATGGAATAATATTCCATGGTCATGGATTGGAAGAATCAACACTGTTAAGATGTCCATCCTAACCAAGGCAATCTACAGATTTAACACAATACCCATTAAGTTACCAGCAGCATTCTTCTCAGACCTGGAAACAACAATACAGGAATTCATAGGGAAACATAAATGACCATGAATAACCAAAACAATCCTCAGCAAAAAAAAAAAAAAATACAAAGTGTGAAGTATCACACTTCCAGATTTTAAATTTTATTATAAAGCTACAATAATCAAAACAGCCTAGTATTGGTACAAGAACAGGCATATAGACCTATGTAACAGGATAGAGATTCCAGAAGCAAAACCTCAATTTCTCAACCAACTGCATAATGAAAATCTGAATACCTAATCCTTAATTGTACCCCACATCTTTACAATAAAAAATTAAAAACAAACAAACAAAAAACTCATTAACTAAAACTTAGTCACATGGTCATAGATTAATGCAAATGAGGCTAGAAAATGTTGACTTTCCTGTGGGTAACATCATGCTAAATTTAATGTTCTGATATTAAAGAACAAGAGCAAAATGGAGACAAAGAGACAGTGTCTGTCAGAGATGGCACTCAGAAAAGTTGAGAACTTTTAGATAAAAGAAAGATTATTGAGGTATGATAATGGTAAATAGTAATTAAAAATAAAGTATAGGCCGGGCTCAGTGGCTTGGCCTGTAATCCCAGCACTTTGGGAGGTTGAGGCGAGAGGATTGTCTGAGCCCGCGGGTTCGAGACACACCCGGGAAACTTGGCGAGCCCTCGTCTCTACAATAAATCAAAAATTAGTCAGGCATGGTAGTGCACGCCTATAGTTCCAGCTACTTGGAAGAAACTAGCCAGGAGTGGTAGCTCGTGCCTGTAGTTCTGGCTACTTGGAAGACTGAAGCAGAAAGATCACCGGAGGCCAGCAGGTCGAGACTGTAGTGGCAGGGAGCGTGCCACTGCCCTCCAGCCTGGGTGACAGAGTGAGACTCCAACTCAAAAAAAGAAAAATAAATAAAATAAAATAAAGTATAAACTTCAGATCATAGTTTAGTACCCCTCTGTAAAAATCACACAAATAAAATTGACAGCAAATTAGTAAGGTTACTAGAGATGAGTAAAACAAAGAGAAAACACATTTTATTTATTTGTTTATGTAGGAAAGTTGAAAAACATATGTGCTTAAACATATTTTTGAGTTCAAAAGAAAGTTTCAGAGACTTTAAAGGGACAGGAAAATGAAACAAAATATAAGCATATAAACTTGAACTTAAAATAAAACTGTTCTTATTTCATGGAAATGCCAATTACTGAAATCCAAAAAACAAGAAGAGTACGGAGAAGAGTAGACGAGGTCTTATTCTCATAAAAGAGTAAGGAAGCCGACTCACATGATAACCAGCATAAAGGTAAGAAATTCAAGAAAAGCACAATAAAAAGGTGACTGAGAAGTAATTTGTTTCCATGTGTGTGATAAAACCCACGAATGAATCTGTCTTTGCCTCTGCCTGGAGAAATTATAATAATAATGCAGCAACAATAACACAAATAAGAACAACAATAATTGTAGTTTTTCTTAATAATATGTCTTGATATTCTTTGAATCTGAGATTCAAATTTCAAAAATACCTTCCTCCAACCCCCAGAAAACATAGATGAAATTAAACTGAACTTACTTCAGCTTGGTAACATCACCTTATTCACATTTTTTTTTAAATTATCAATTCTCTTTAAATATGATCATCCTCAATTAATAGATTCTGATATTTCACAGATGAAATTCTAAGAGCACCACGATGAGGGTGTTATCAAAGAACTAATAAAACAGACAATAGGAATAAATGTTGGCAAAAGAATACCAAAAACAAAGGCAGATTTAGACACCTAAAAATGTTAGACTTTAGAATTCCAATAAGAGTAAAACACTATAATGAATAAAATACCGAAAGGCATAAATGATGAAACCACAAAATTAATCGAGCAATAAGGCAATATCAAAAAATAGCCAGAGATATAGGAAGAACGAAAATGTGCGTAAAATATGTATTATTAAAATACATAAGTATTATCAAATATATTTGTGTGTATATATACATTATTGAAAGTTAAAATTTAATAAATGTGTTCATTTCCAGTTCAGATGAGCTAAAATGATCATTATAGAATGACCCATAGATTTATAAAAATTATTAGATGAAGTAAAGAAAAATAAAGATATTAAAAAATATTGTTAGCCGGGCTTGGTGGCTCAGCCTGTAATCCCGCACCTTTGGGAGGCTGAGGTGAGTGGATTGCCTGAGCCCGTGGGTTCGAGACCCGCCTGGGCAGTGAGACCTCATCTCTACAATAAATCAAAAAATCAGCCGGGCGTGGTAGTGCGCGCCTGTAATTCTGGCTACTCGGAAGGCTGAGGCGGAAGGATCGCTGGAGCCCAGCAGGTGAGGCTGCGGTGGCCGGGAGCGGCCACTGCACTCCAGTCTGGGCGACCAAGTGAAACTCCAACTCAAAAATAAAATAAAATAAATTGTTGTAGTTAAAGGACTTGAGGATTGATTAAAAGGTCTAATGTATATCTCATTGGAGTTCCAAAAGTGAGAATGGGGAGGAATTATTAGGAGAGATAATGGGTGGAAGTTACTCAGAAGTAATATAATGTATAAATTCAAATATATGAACAGCACAATGTATACCAAGCAGTCAGGTTCTGGGAATATTTTAAAGGTTGGAGTCACTGATGTTTGTTAATGGATTGAATATTTTATGTGGGAGAAAAAAGAGAAATCAACAGAAACAAAGGATTTGGAAGTATGATGATCTCAACACAGAAGGGAGAATCAGTGCTGTTGCAGAGTTGGAAGGGAAATCCAGTGTTTGTTTAGAATCTGTCAGATTTTCTTTTCTTTCTCTCTCCCTTTCTCACTTATATCCCTCTCTCCCTCTTTTCCTTCTCCCTCCTTCCTTCTATGGAGTACTCCTGTTCATAGAACACATATGAGACTCAGTAAATATTTGATGAAAGGGTTTCAGTGTAGAAAGTTGTATATCTGAATAGCAGGCATTGCTATCTGTTTGAAATTTGTATGCCTTTTCTTCTTTCTTGCCTTCTTGTTCTTGCTGGGGACTGTCAGTACATTGTTGACTAGAACATGTAATATTGGGTGTCAGCTGTGTTGTCACTGTCTCCCTAAGTGACTTCAGTGGCCTCCTGACTGGAGCAGCCTCTCTACTTCTGCTCTTTTCCCAGATAGTCTATTCTCAGTAAAGCACTCAATGTTTCTTTAAAGTGCAGTTTATAAAACTCCTTTCTGCAGACTGCCCCATACCCATTTTGCTGGAATAAAAGCCCCCATCTTTTTGGTAATCCATAGGACCCATAGGAGGTGACCCTGCTAGTTGTTGGTCCTCATGTCCTGCTATTTTGTCTCTTTTTCTCTGGCTCCCTTTAGGCCAGCCATTTCTGGAGCATTCCAGATATTCTCTTGTCTTAGGACCTGTGTTCCAGGTGGTTCTTCTGCTTGAAAACATCTTCCAGAAGTCTTTTGTGCTGCATTCCCCAATTTAATTCAAGCTTATGCTAAAATGCCTTCCCCTCCAGGATGTTGACAATGACCATACTAGTTAATATTCCAAGCATTCCACACATTTCAGCCCTCTCTCTGTGCCCCACATTTAGTTTTTGCTACTGCACACAATAATTCTAATATATTGTAATATTTACCATTATTAAAGTTATTGTCCATCTTCTACCAGAACGTATGTTCCAAAACTCAGACTATCTAGTTGGTTTTAAATAATGAGAATGTCCAGCTTTATGTAATTTACCAAAAACACATCTAAAACACAAGGACAGGAGAAATCTTGAGCTTACTTTTCCCAATATTTATTACAGCCTTATTTATTATCAAACGATAATAAATAACTGAAATGCACAGTAGAGGACTAGTTAAATAAATTATAGTCCCTCTGTACAAGAGGAAATCCTATCTTCATTAAAAAGGATCAGGCAGCTCTAATTATGGTGTATGGAACATGACCAAGATTTACTGGTAGCCAAAAACAAATAATAAAGCAGCCACAGAGAAACATATGTTGTATGCCACAATTCCTGTATATATAACAGATATTCAAGACCTATTTCTTGTAACAGCGGTGGGCCTTCAGGACAAGCAACATACCTGCCTGAGATACAGATAAAGAAAAGAGACTGCCCTTCCTTGTTACAATTCCACATGACTGTAATTGCTATAAAACAAGTAACTGGATGTAACTACTAAAAAATACAAAGAAATTTGAACAGAAGTCTCTTGCTTTCAAATTTATGTATATTTTAAAGAACTAAACATTTTAAAGTTTTAAGTAAACATGATCACTCACCTAAAAAATAAAACTTCAAATATTGGCAGAAAAATAGTGATCTTGATTGTATCCAGGGTACCCCCCCCATCCACTGCCGACCTGTCCACACCCCCATCCCCCCTAGGGGTGTGTTATGATTTAAAAATATTTTTACTCCTGAGGATACAAAAATTTCTACTGCCTATTTATTTCTTTCAGAGAAATAAACACAAACACATACATGCGCAATTTTAATCTTTGTCAGGACTTTCCGATTATACCGTTTATTTTTCTAAATTGTGTGTTTAATAGGCACATTTACAATCAAATATGCCATTAGGCTTTGATATGTGATTTTATCCTACTCAATCTGGTATACAGCTGTCATCATCCAAAATTATCTTGTGTAGTTACCCTCTCGTGCAAAGCACCGTACAAATTGATTTTGCACAGTCCTTGCATGACACACTGAAAAAAAAAAAGAAAATACATTATAACAGAAAGCATTCGGCATAAAACAGAAAGAACAGGTAAACATTTAAACAGTGAGCCTCCATTCAGGTCAAATGACATATTTGCTCTGAATACTAAGGGCCAAGTTCATTGTGACAATTGGAAGCTTCACAGCAAACATGCAATAAATCATGAATAAATTGCATGTTTTTCATTTGTTCAACCCAGCCACTTAGGCCTTATGAGGTAATATTTACTTTTAGTATAGTTGTCATCTCAGGCCTAATCACAATCCTCCTGTTATTTCTTAAATTTGGAAAAGAGCCCCTGGAAATTTTCACAAGGGCTGCCAGAATGCCTGCCTAAGTCCCATACCTACACTGCTGTCCAAGGAGGTAGACGGGTAATACAAGCAATCACTTTTCAACGTGAGTATGAGATGGAAGAGCATCTGGCAAGCGATCAGGAAACTACAGTTTTGTGATAGGACCCTGACACTGAAGTCGTGTATTTTGAACTCTTTAGGAACACTACATTTCTTTTATGTGAAAATAGTTCTGCCAGCTTCATGATTTCTAAGAGTCTAAGCTCTACAATTCTGTGAATGTCTATGTGGATGTTGTACATGTGAGATTTACTTAGTCAATTCTTAGGGGAGTATATTAGTTCCTCAGGGATGCCATAAAAAAGCACTACTAGTTGAGTGGCTTAAAACAACAGAAATTCTTTATTGCTGCATAATATTCCATTGTGTATACTTCACAGCAACTTGGATGGATTTAGAGTCTATCATACTCGGCGATATATCATAGAAATAAAGAACAGAGTACCGTATGTTCTCGCTCATAAGCGGACCTTGAAAAACTATCATAATAACATAAGAAAGGGATTGGCAGTAGTGGGAAACTGCTAGGGGAGGGGGGTGGGATTGGCAGTTGAGGGAAACTGCCAGGGAGAGTGAGGGCCACACCTCATTAACAAGGGTACCTGTATAATGAACATTCATATATCTAACCCTGAATAGTACCCCACATCTTTAAAATAAAAATAAAATAATAATACAAATAAATAAAAAGATAAAAACAACAGAAATTTATTCTCTCATAGTTCTAGAAGGTATAATTCCAAAATAAACCTGTTGGCAGGGTCACGTTCTCTGGAGACTTCAGGGGAGTATCTGTTCCATGTTCTTCTCTTCGATTCTGCTGTTCCAATCATCCTTAGCTTTCTTGGCTTGTAGTCATATCACTCCAATCTCTGCTTCTGTAATCACATGGTGTACTTTGTATGCATGTGTGTGTGTGTGTGTGTGTGTGTGTGTGTGTGTGTGTGTGTGTGTGTGTGTGTGTGTGTGTGTGTGTGTGTCTGTCTGTCTTTTTTCTTTTCTTATTAGGGGCCCACCTACTCCTAACCAAATTTTTGCATACTTTTTTTAAATTAAAAAAAAAATTTTTAAGACAGGGTCTTGCTCTCTTGCCCAGGTTGGAGTGCAGAGGCACAATCATAGCTCACTGTAATCATGAACTTCTGAGTGCAAGAGATCTTTCCATCTCAGTCTCCCATACAACTGAGAATACAGGTGCATACCACAGTACCCAACTAATTTTTTTTTTAATTTATTATTATTTTGTATAGACTAGGGTCTCGCTATGCTCCCCAAGTTGTTCTCAAACTCCTGGCATCAGGCAATCTTCCCAACTTTTCCTCCCAATATGCGGTGGGGGTCTCACTATGTTACCCAGGCTGGAGTGCAATGGCACAATTGTGGCTCACACATCCTAGACCTCTTGGGCTCGGGCCATCCTTCTGTTTCCACCTCCTGAGTAGATGGGACTACAGGTACAGACCACCACACTTGACTAGTTTTGTGGAGACAGGTTTTACTATGTTGGCCAAACTGGTCTCAAACTCCTTGGCTCAAGCAATCAATCTGCCTGGTTTGGCCTCCCAAAGTGCTAAGATGACAGACATAAGCCACCACTGATGAACCTTAATTTACATCTTAATTATCATTAAATAAGGTCATATTCACAGGTACTAGAGAATAGGACTTCAACATATTTTGGACGGTACACAATTCAACAATAGCAGGGAGCACAGGTGATATCATATACTTCCCTATGTATGCCTTTTAAACCATTTGTTCAGAAGATATGCAGTTTACCAGTCCAATTATCTGAGAAAACAAAATATAGACAATTGGGACTGAGAAAACTGAAAATCCCATACTCACAAATAACATTACCTGTCATTCTGCTGCATTTTATAAGAAAAAAATGTGCCTCTCAAAAATATTGCTTCTTCAGGAAAATATATTGAAATTGAAACATAAAAATAAGAAAGATCTCATATCAGATATTATTGCAGGAAATTCAAAATCTGCCTAACACATAAATATCTGAGGAAACAGCTGACTTTCTTTAACAAATCTACAAATCCTGGAAAGTTTGAATGATATAATTGCAAAGACTACTTTGTAGTTCCTGATAAGATAATGACTCTAGAAAGAATGTCTTAGAGAAATTTAGATTTAGACTTTCATAAATATATTTCAATTTATCCCTGCAAAGTAGCATTACAGTAATCTTGATTCTAATACTTATAACCTAATAAGTAATTGTTTTGTTTTGTTTTTTAAGCAGGATTTATTGAAAGGACAGAAAATTTTCCACAGTGGGAGGGGACCTGAAGGGGTTACCCAAGTAATTGTTAAATTCATTCATTCCTTTTTTCTTCTTTCCTCCTTCCTTCCCTCCTTCCCTCCCTCTCTTCTTTCTTTCTTTCTTTCTTTCTTTCTTTCTTTCTTTCTTTCTTTCTTTCTCCTCCCCCCTCTCCCTCTCTCTCCCTCTCTCTCTCCCTCTCTTTCTTTCTTTACAGAGTCTTGCTCTGTTGCCCAGACTTGAGTGCAGTGGTGCAATCATAGTTCACTGCATCTTTAAACTCCTGGGCTCAAGTGATCCTCCTGCCTTAGCCTCTCAAGTAGCTACAGGTGCATCATCATGCCTGGCCTTTTTTTTTTTTTTTTTTTTTTTTTAGGGACAGGACTTCACTATGCTGCTAGGTTAGTTTCAAACTCCCAGCCTTGAGTGATTCTCTTGCCTCAGTGTCCCAAAGTGCTGGGATTACAGGTGTCAGCCACCATACCTGGTCTAATGTTTTCTATAATGAATGGAATGTCTGCTTGATGTGTGATCAAAGATGTTCTAGTTGAACTAGTAACAAAAAGTTATATAAAAGCCTAAGTGGCAAGCTGCTCTTCCCTGCCAGTCCATAGAGATATTCATACAAGCCAATCACATCCTCTCATATAATGGGGATCACCTCTTTATACTGCCAGGCCTCTGAGTGTCCATTGCATTTCTAGTTGAAACCTCTATGTGGTCCGAGATGCTATGTAGTGTCTCTTCCCCCAGGCTGCAGTATATTTGACTCAAAAACTGCTGTCAATCTTCTCTGTCCAGTGTTGATTGTCTTGTGCTTGGCCATCCACATAATTCATGGCAGGAATGCCTCCCTCAACAGTGGAATAAGGAGGAGACAGATAAAACATACCCTAAGTTAAATGACTATTTGAACAAGAAGTCATTAGCTTTGCAGCATCTCCATAAGGATGTAGCAGTTGACAGAATGGAATGCTGGATCATCTGGGGCAAGAACAAGAAGCTGGTATTCAACGTGACCAACTTCTCACAAGCCATATAGTTTATACCATTTATGTACTTTATGCCAATATAAACATTAGCTTATCACCTGATGGACAAACAAGAAGCTAAATAAGTCTACTTATACCTGTTTGAAAATGAAGAGTATTCTGGTTAAAGAAACTGAGTTGATTACAACATGGATTAAAACTCGTATGTTTTGACAGAAAGAGACCTGTTTATATAGCCAAAATGGTCATATTTTTTCATAAGTAATTTTTTTAGGAAAACCTAGTAACCCTTAACAACATTTAGTCTTTTGCAAAATACACTTTACATATACCAACTTCACTTTTACAATCCATCATCCACATGGTGACCAAGGTAATCATCTGAAATGCTAATAAGACTATGTCAACTCCTGCTAGAATTCCTGCAGTGGCTTTTCCTCTCCTCAAACACTATTAGCACCTAAAACTCACACACGATGCTTCGAGTGATCTGACTCCCCATCTCCTTCTTCAGTCCCATCCTTCATTACTGATGGTATGTTTTTCTTTTTAGGCAAAGAACTGGGCATGTGTATGGCCTGAGGGGGAGTGCTGTGTGGAAAGGACTAAGTTAAATATATATGAGAGAAGGGATAAATAATAGAGCAATATTGTGGAGAAAGTTAGAGGTGGGTATTCAATAGGAAGACACAGCTCATACCCACATCATGACATAATGAGGGTAAACACAATCTCACAGCAATAAAGTTAAATGTAAGGAGTGGAAAAGAAACAAGATTATTACCGAAGGCCCCAGTATTCTTACTGAAGTGGGAAAAAAGGTCATATACAGAAGAAGAAAAGAGCAGGGATTGAGTTGGGGTTTTGAGGAACAGGGTGAAAATTTTAAAAAGGCATTTATGCAAATAAGAGGTGGGACTTACCAAGGGCTCACTGAGGGTCAATCTGAGGAAAAATCCTCATCTGCTGGCTCATATGTTTTAACTGAACAGAACTCAATCACCCTGGGGCTGGCCTGTCAGAGTAGGGAAGGTAAATTATTTCATTTTTCTCACGTTATACTTAATCCAGACTATTCATTGAAAAATGGTTTCCAAGACAATTTATAAAAATACAGTTCATATCATTAAAAAATAGGATGATGGATATATGTGGGAAACCAAAGGAAAGAGATAGATATGTGACTTAGAAATAATGAAGGTCACTAAGGTGGATAAATCACTCAGAAGTCAAATGTTATATGGAGGCCTGAAATGTTGGAGTGCTTATAATAATACAATGAACTTTTAATATTTCCCATCTCTAGGGTTATTAGAGAAATTCTAAAGAATAAGAAGTTCTAGCCATTATCTCTTAAAATCTTCTATAATTATGGTAGTAGTTTGAGTTAAGAGAGAGATTGTAAAATTACTTCCAAAACTTCAGTGAATAGAGAAGTGTATAATTTAGGGTATTTTGATTTCAAATGATACAAAAATGTATGAAACCTACAGAATTAGTTGGCTCATGCATTTGAAAAACTCTATGATAGTGCTGGCTTCACAAAATTTAAGGGCTCAGGTGATATAAAGGTTAGATTTCTTCACTTTACTGAGTTCTCCTTTGCTATCCTTCATATGTTGACTTTAGATCCATTTTCTTTATATATATATTTTTTTAATTTTAAAGATGTGGGGTACAATTCAGGATTAGGTATGTAAGTGGAGATCAGTTTCCATGTGGTAACCAAAAGTCTGTAGCATCTCCAATTTCATAGCATATCATGTGCAGGTCTTAAAAAAAAACACCTAAAATGAAAGCTATAGCATTTGCTCTAATTGTACCCAGCCCTGAATCAAGCACTGTATTCAGTAATGTATGGTACTTTTTGCCTAGAAATAAGACCACATGCTCTACCCCTGGAAAAGGATGTAACATGACTGAAATCAGAAGAATTGAGTTTGGGGACGGCATGGATCCTTAAATGAAAACCAGAGTCTATTAAAAGAAGATGAATGAATGATGAAGAAAAAAGTTCTCAAGCAATAGTTACTTCAAAGTCCCTCATTCTTCAAAACCATATGATATGAGTCTCATGATATGACATGGACCAGTTTAACCTACTAGGTTGGTACTTAATTTCCCATCTTTCCACATAACCTCAACTCAGTTCACTTCAAATTTTACAGTCTGACACTTTCATAATCCTACCATAGTACCAATTTCTGCTTTAGTTAAGATTGGTTGCAAGAGAAACCAACACTATGCACCTTAAGCAAACAGGAAATACATTGAAAAAAATAATTGGAGATCAAACATTTTTTTTGAAGCCTGAAGAATCAGTTTCCAAAATAGGGACATGAACCAAGGAAATTCTGGATGTTGGTTATGAAAATCTCATCTTTGTCCTCACCAAGAAAATGCAGGATTGAATAAGTTTTAATTATTTTCAATGTTTTGTGTAAGACTGCTCCAGACTCAAATCCCAGGGGAAAAAAGCATTTTGTTTGCCTAGGTTGGATAATGATGCATGTCATGACTAGAGGAAAATTGGCATATTAAATTAAAAATGATGTTTAAAAAATATTAGAATGATCAAAAAATTAAGAAGTAATATTTTATGTATCCCTGGATACCAATAACATTAAAATGGCCTCTAAAAGTAGTCATGGCAGTCTCTTAATGAGATTAACAAAAAAGCATAGAGATAGATAAAGTCAGGAATTATGTCTTCAAAGAAAATGGGTACAACCATAAAATAATAATGAATCTCATTCATTATTACTGAGGTGTCAGGGAGTAACCTGAAGAATGCAAAGACTAGGGAGGGGAGGGGTGGTTAAAAAAAGAATGATTACAATAAGGGACTCCAAAGGTCTGTGGGGTCTCTGAGGAAAAGCCAGAGTTTATCTAGGGAAAGGGCATGAATAGAGAATAAAACTGGCCAAAACTTCAGGTAATGGGTCACACTGGTTTTGTGGAAGATGGGCAAGCACCAGTGAAAAGGAAAAAAAAAATTGCAAGACATCAATCAACTAGCAAATCAAATGTCTTGGCAAATATCATTAATTGCTCTTGTTGTGGATATTGGTGAATTTTAAACAAGTGGAAGATATGGTTCCTGATTCCAGGTCCAAATGCTCTAAAATTTTATCACTGGCTAGTAGAACTTCCTGCAATAATGGAAATGTCCAATGTGGTAGCCATTAGCTATGTGTGGCTATCAAGTACTTGAAACATGGTTACTAAGAACTGAATTTTGAATTGCATTTTATTATAATTCATTTATTTACTTTTAAATAGAAATAGTCACTTGTGACTAATGTCTATAATGTAAGACAGCTCACCTCTAGATTATAGTCTCATATGAAACAAATAGTAAACTTTACAATGTAAAATAGAATTAAATTGTACAGTGTTAAAACCTACAAATTTTATAAATGGATATTTAAAAATGGGCTTTGGATATATACTTGTATGATTGAGAATTTTTAAATAATTATTCAATTCATCAAAATTCCTATAGAAATTTTTATAGAAAGGTGGACATAAGTCGTTAGAGTCCAGCTCCAACACAAGGGTTAGGGCCTGAGGCTAGAGAATCATACACAGCGAAGGAAGAAGACATAAGTCAACTCCCTGGGTCGAGTTTGGGACTCTTCCAAAGTTTATTCAATTTTCACATGTTTATATAAGGCATTTTCAACCCTCAACCCCCTCACACATATGCCCACAAATGCTTACATTATGTTCTCCTCCACAATCAAATGCTTTACAATGATTTCTTTGTTCCTCCCTATTCTTTTTTTGTTTCCATTATGTTAAAACCAACAGACAGGAATGAAACAACTTTTGCTAAAAATAATTTAACTGTAACCTTTCAACCCTTGCCCCTTTTATATCATATTTCTAACAATTAACAATTCTTACATGTAACTTAGCAGCAATATATTGGCGTTTACATTTATAACTAATTTTATTGTTTCTTATAACTAATTTTATTATTTAATTATTTCCTATAAACTTTCTTATTATGTATCTATCTTTATTCTTATTTTGCTTATATGAATCATAATCTAATAATACTTAACAACCTTTATATGAATTATACTTTGCTCTTATATCCTATATTTATTTCCTATTTAATTATACTTTATTTAATTACTTTTAACCATTATCCTATTTTTATCTTTATAAATATTCTATATTTATTTTTCTATTATATTTATTTTAATCGTTATTCTTTTTCATCTATATAATTACTTCATTTTACACTATTACATTTATATTACTAAATCATTTTACCCTTATAAATTTATATCTACTATGTCTATACTTTTTAAAATTATGTTTAAAAGCAGCTGCCCTCAGGATTGACTTGTCTCAGTTCTCACAAACTTCCTCTTCCATCTTACCCGTCTAAGATGTTAATTTAGTATAGGGTCTGTTAACCATTAAAAATAAAGAATGAGAAAGTTTTTTATTTTCCTTATACACAATGGTTTTGCTTTTCACGGAAACGAAGGTAACAGAACATTCTCTAGCGTCTCTAATGGCTGTGTTTTTGCTGTTGTTCCTTTCTCATGTCTCAAGCCTTAGTTTCACTAATATATCATTCTCGCCTATTATTAGTTAATGCTTTGTTTGTCACCAGAAAAGGGTACTTTCTGTCTTATGCACGCACTCCTAAAGATCAAAGGGGCCCATCAATGGGATCCATGGGGCTTTGCCTCCAGCACGGTAGCTGTAGCTGGGGCCTTGCTCCCAGCCAGCGTTTTTCCCATTTTCAGGTAACCCTTACTTGCCTTCTGATAGGAGTTGCGGCTCCTGACAATAAGTCATCTCTTCCTTTATTATATATTTTCATATGAGAATGCAGCCAGCCCACCTTGGTATGGGACATTCAGAGGACAGAAGTTAAGATCCTGACAATCAGACAGAACATCAGTTGAATTTGGAGCATGCACAGCTCTGAAGCTGAGGATAGGTGGAGCATATACAGACATGAAACTTTTCCAAGAATATGGCAGAGAAATTCTTCCACCAGCAATATAACTGGCCGTCATGTTTCTTTTTTCTCCAAGTATCTTGTAAAAACAACTCATCTAACATAAAAGTAAATGAAGATTCCTTGTACTCTTTTTATTCCCTCTACCTGTCAGACACTGTTTCTACTGATTTAGTTATTAGTATCTGGCACAATCAGACAAAGTTAGAATTACACATCTATTGACTTAAGTTATTTGGATAAAATTGCTTCAGAAGTGACCGCTTTTTTTTTCTTTTTTCCAAAAACTGGTGCTAAAACTGTCACCAGATAAAGAATGAATTGAATAAATGTACCAAGGTTGTAAAGAAAACGGTTATTTTATTTTTCATTTAATCAATTGGAAGCAAGACATAGTCAATTAGTTTTTTAAATACTTGATCTAAAGGGAGAAGAGTATATCAAATATTAGTTGATGTTTATTGAGACATTTTCCTGTGTATCATTCTTTTTGTTAAACATCACATGTATATAAACCTATGGAATTATCCATGCAATGGTATGAGGGAGGCTCCCTTACTCTGCTCACTTTATTTTTTATTTTAGACTGGAAAATATAATTTATTTATAGATTAAATGAGAGAGAGAGAGAGAGAGGAGATTTACCATCCCAAGGTAGGGAAGGGGGCCAAAGTCAGGAAACATGGTGATGGCCATAGCTCAAAGAGCACATGGCCACACCAGAGACTTACTAGACAGTGGCCTACTCTGCTTACTTTTTTTTTTTTTTTTTTAGTTGGAGTCTCACTCTTGTCACCCAGACTGGAGAGCAGTGGCACGATCACAGCCACTGCAGCTGGACTTAGGCCATCCTTCCGCCTCGGCCTTCCAAGTAGCTGGAACTACAGACGCATGCCACCACATCCGGCTAGTTTTTGTGATTTATTGTAGAGACGAGGTCTCACCAAGTTGCCCAGGCTGGTGTTGAATCCGCAGGCTCAGGCAATCCTCTTGCCTCGACCTCCCAAAGTGCTGGGATTACAGGTTGAGCCACTGCGCCCAGCCACTCTGCTTACTTTAAAGAAGAGATAACTAGTGCATAAACTGGTTAAGCAGCATGTCCAAGTTCAAGAACCCGATGGGGTGGAACCAGTATTCAAACAGTTTAGTCTTTCTCTGTAACTTTTATTTTAAACTCTACACCATATTGCTTCTCCCAATTCACGTGCACAGGCACATGCATACACGACAACCAAAGGAGGATCTACAATTAGTTTTGCTGCAAAAGGCAACACATCCAGTCACTCTCTTTGTTTACATGTATTCTCCTCAAGTGGGTTTTCTTTTCTGTCCTATTCCTCTTTTCTCTCCTCCCAACTGGCACTCAGTAGGAACCACTAGGCAACCTAAGGGAAGATATTTGGGTCACAAATAATCCTTAAATGTAATACACAATTCAAAGAGAAAGAAGAATTATTCATGTTGATAAAGTGTTTCACTGCCTATAACACATATTCTGGTGGGAAATTTAAGCGTGAGTTCTAAGGAGTTTATAAATAAAATATCCCAGCAAAATAGAAAAAATGCAAAATGAGACTTCAGCCTTGCAAAATGCAGCAATGGTGAGGCCATTCCAGGTTGCATTTAACAATTTCAAACAAAAAAAACAAAAACAAAAGAAAAGAGAGAGAAGGTTATCCTTAAAGAAATGCCACAGACATATATAATGAAAAATCATATTACATGACTTCTTTATCAACTACAATGTTAAATTTAAACTAAGAAATTAAACACAGGCGTATTTCACTAGAATATTTGTTTATCTTTAGCAGGGTTTTATACAATTAGCCACAAACAACTTAGTAAAACTTTGTTTTTCTAGTTGTCTCTTTTAAGTCCAAGTCTGGTCAGTTTTATGAAGCTGATGCTAAACTAGTTGGTGAACTGGAAGAATAAAAAGTCACTTTGAATTAGGTATATATTTGTGCCTGCCATATAATCAAATGCTTTACTTTGAAGATAATGTTGCTGATCTTGTCTCCATTATGTTTGGCCCTATCCTATTGAGTGTCACCAGGTACACATAGCTTGTTCCATTGAGAATCACAATTATTACAGGAGAGACATGCCATTATTTGGATTTGGTACCATGTCAAATTGTAATAAAGATATTGTGATAATAGCATGAGAGCAACCAAAGACATCTAATTAAAGATATCTTGCTCACATGGGTCTTCTGCCTTAACAAAATTAGGTCTGCTTGTCATATATTACCAAAGTGCTTTGTATCACTCTGTTACAGGCATTGTTACATGTCTAATTATTGTTTCTAGTCTATTTGTTTGCTATTCTAGATTTTAATTCCATAAGTATAGTAGCCATGACTGATGTTGTCTCACTCTCTCCTCAGTGCCTAGAAGTGTTCTTAGAATAATAAGAGTTCAATGATGTGTTGACTGAATGGATATATTTGGTTGGCTAGATGAGTATCAATCCTTCCTAAGTCCTTCCAAGTGGTATGCATCATTGAAGATATTGAAAAATATTTTTGAATAATTTACCAAATATTGGGTACTGTGTAAGCTGCCATGAGTGTATAATACATGGCTCCATCATTAAGAGAAACTTACTGGAGAGAGAGACAAGTAAGCTATTATAACCTGCTTTTGCAAGGTTTGTAAAAGTAAAGTTATGTCATAAAAAGAGTACCCTGACCAATCCTACTTGGGAAGGCAGTGACTGATAATTCAAAAAAGACATTATGAAATAAGTGGTGTCATGTTCTCACTCATATAGTGGACCTTGAACATCTATCGTAATACTATAAGAAAAGGATTGACAGTGGTGGGAAACTATGGGGGCGGGTAGGGGGTGGAAAGGAGGTGGGATTAACTGTAGTCAATATCTGTCTGGGAACAGGGAGACACCCCTTATCAACAAGGGTGGCTGAACGAAGCATATTTGTATACCTAACCCTTAACCGTACTCCACAATATTAAAATAAAAAATATTGATTTAAAAAATAAAATAAAATAAAATAAGTGGCGCTTAAACTTGGCTTGAGGAAGATATGAGCAATCTCAATAGAATGACTGCTATGAACATATGGAACAGCACTGTAAATTAGTGTACAGATTAACAGTCTGAAATTGTTGGCATATGAGTGATAAAGTAAGTGGCAGAAGAAAAAACTGAAGATATAGCAAGGGTCAAATTTTAAGAGAAGATGACACTTCAACAAGGATAGTTTTTTCTTTCGGTCAGCTCATGAGGCACCCATTTATGGAGCATTTTCAACTTTCAAGTTTGCTTCAAATGCTGAACCACCATAGAATTGTTGGCATTGAGTTCTCCGGCAACTTCTCATGTAGTTGTAAGCAGATCAAATTCAATGAATGCTCTCAATCGGTCGTTGTTAACTTCCAATGGCTGGTCATTATGCTCCTCATCTTCAAGGCTCTCAACACTTTTGCAAAATTTCTTGAACCAACACTGCACCGTACAATCGTTAGCAGTTCCTGGGCCAAGTCCATCATTGATGTTGCAGTTATTGCCACTACTTTATGACCCATTTTGGACTTGAATAAGAAAATTGCTAGAATTTTTTGTCTAACATCATTTCCATAGTCTAACATAAATATGAAACAAACAGCAAGTAATAAGTTATTAGCAAAAGAACATAAAAACATGTGCATTAAAATAATGTACAACATAACCACATTTATTTAAGAATATTTCATTATAAATGGCAAGTTTCAACAATGCAAACCCGCGATTACTTTTGCAATGACCTAATATAAGAATTCCTTCCCTAGCCGGGCTCAGTAGCTCAGCCTGTAATCCCATGCCTTGGGAGGCTGCGGTGAGTGGATTGCCTGAGCCCGAGGGTTCGAGACCTGCCTGGGCAGGTGAGACCTCATCTCTACAATAAAATAAAAAAATTAGCCGGGTGTGGTAGTGCACACCTGTAATTCCGGCTACTGGGAAGGCTGAGGCGGAAGGATCACCGGAGCCCAGCAGGTCGAGGCTGCGGGTGCCACTGCACTCCAGTCTGGGCAACAGAGTGAGATTCCAACTCAAAACAAACAAACAAACAAATCAAAAAAAAACAAAAAAAAGAACTCCTTCCCTGTCATTCCTCACATCTTCCAAAATCCCCTCTCCATTCTGAAGATAATAGCTCCTTCTCCTAGGAGGTATTTGACAGGAGACACTAGCATGCTAACAGTAGAATCCAGCAGACAGGAGAAATATCATTTGTACCATGGCTGACTCTCGTCTGGGCTGTAAGAGAAGTAAAGCCCGATTTTCAGTTTTCTACATTGCCCACATGTGCTTTCTGAGTTAGGAAAGGATTTCAAATTAAAGCTATAGTTAGTAATAAAGACTGTGTATTTGGCAAAAGGACTGTCTGCCTTTCTTTCAAGAAACCAGATATGGAAGCATTTGGTTTGATGGGTGCAAATGTGTAAATAAGTGGCAAATGCCAATTGATTTCACAAACGAATCAGGAGTCATAGACCATAGACGTAGCTACTGCAACAGTCTGATACAGGCAAATTCCTGAATACATTGAGTTCCTGAGATGGATCATTCACATGCTAAACATTCTCAACAGCAAAAAGGTTATGAAAACATCTGTTTCTATAATTTCTACATGGCCATGTCTGCATAAGTTAGACAATGAAATGTCCATCAGAATATGAGCAGATCATCTGTTTAAGTCAAAATGAATTCCAAGTGGATCTCTGACATCTAATTAACACAGGTTATACTCTTAAGGTATCTTAAACTATTATCACGTTATTTAAAAAGAAAGTACTTTAGAGTCCACCGCAAAACAGGCACCATTTTCAAAAAAGATATCTCCAACTATTTTTCAGTTCTCATAGGTACTATTTTATAAACAACTTATAGATTAATTATAAAATGTTATTATAATTCTATTAGTTGTTAATGAAGTGAATACCTAAATTAGTTTTCCATGAAATATACAAATTCTTAGAAGGGAGGTTTGTATCTATGTGCCTATTTCTTTACATGAATAAGAAAACCTAAAACAACACTCCAGGCAACATTTTATGAACAATTTTGTATAAATGTTAAATCTTTATTTTCTCAAGACTTAATGCAGTGTTTGATGTATGTTAAGGATATCTACACAACCCCATTAGCCTGGGATGGTCCCAGTTTATACTTATTGTCCCACTATAATTATTAATAGTGTTCCCCTCAAACATTATTGCTTCTGAATAAATTTAAAACTATTTGAGAAATTCTTACTTTTTAAACATTTAACAAACATGTATTATATATATATGTATATATATATATATACACACACACACACACATACACACACATATACACATTTTATACTATGCAGGTACAATACTAGTAAGAAAGGGAAAAAATGAAATATTAGGCTCTCAACTCAAAACTTACAAAGGACGGAGAGAGAAAATTTTAAAAGAAATATATTAGCTAGGAAATAGAAGACACTGATAAATGTTTTTAAAATGAAAACTGTGAAACGTAAAAGAGATTTCCAGGAGAGGTGCTTGATATTGAGTGACATGCAAATGTTTAACCATTGCCTTTCTGCTTTAAACCAATCCTGTTCTGATCTAATGCCAATTGCAGTTAAGACTGGTAGAACTCTAGACTTCCAAAGGCCAACTGATATCTTTAAATGACAGAGAAAAAATAAGCAGAAATCACAATAGGAGTCATTGGCAGCTACTAATTAATCACAATGTAGTATACGGATACTGTACTAGTCTCCTAAAGCTGCTGTAAAGACCACAACTGTGAGAGTTTTACAACAGAAATCTCTTCTCTTAGTTTCTGAGACAAGAAGTCTGAGATCAAGGTGTCTGCAGGGCCATGCTCTTTCTGATGGCCCTAGGATACAGAAGGATTTGTGCCTTTCTCTTAGCTTCTAGTGTTGCTGACAATCCCTGTCATTCCTTGGCTTATAGGTGCATCACTCCAGGCACTGCTTTCATTGTCACATGGTGTCTGTCTCTGTGTTTCTTGACACAGTCATATTAAATTAAAGACCCATCATACTGTAGTGTGGCCCCATCTCAACCTAAATAACTACAACTGCAAAAACTTTATTTCCAAATAAGGTTGCATTCTAAAGCACAAAGGATTTAAACTTATCTTTTGGGAAGACATGTCTTGACCCATAACAGGCACTTTACTAAAGTATTATTTAAACTACATTACAGACACAAATTTAGGTCCGATGAGAAGAAACTTGACTTGAGTTACTGTAGTGGATACCTATAACCTCCTACTCTCTCTTGAAGGGAGATAACAAGTGATTTCATAGAAAGTGTCATTCTCCTGGAAAAGATATTGCAACACTGACACAAACCCTAAATCTTCCTCCAATGTTTCCCTCAAAATATTTGCAATTACACGTGAAAGTAACTAATGCATTGAGGAAGAAAATCTGTTCAAATCTGGGAGTTTACCAGAAATTGTTTCTGAGGTAATGTTAATGTACATGAACCCAAAACACCAATGTGGTCTAGTTAAAGTAGAGGTCTGTGGATGACAGATAATATGTGGAGTTTTGGTCCATGTTCTGCTCATGTTGGATGCAGCGGGGCTGCAGATTACTCCTGTGGGCTATTTCTCAAGTTTTTGAATGTATAAAGAATGTTGACATACTCAGCAACTGGCAGAATCTCCACATTGATGCCTTATGGAGTAAATGCAATAATAGTAGGAAAAGCCACGTGAAAGTCCCTAGAACTTAACTGCAAAGTTAACTTCACCATGAAAGATTACAAAGATGCTGGTGATTCCAATCACATTCCAGTTTAACTCATCCACTGACCTTATGCAACCCCTTTCCATCATTTGCTATCTTCGCCTCTTGCAACATCTTTTCATCTTCCATCTTCGCAGTGTCTTGAGAAGTTGATTTAATTTATGTTCTCTTCCTATCTCCCGAAGTCATTCTCCATGTTTAACTCTCTGACGATCTTTTTCTAGGATATCTTTTACTGTCTCAAAGTCAGTTATCTCTATTTCCACCAATCCCACTAACAATCTGAACTTCATCATCACTTAAAACCAAATCACAACTGTACAACCAACTCTGATCATCCCTTTTTAATCATAGCCTCCTTTCCTTCATCTCTCTACTTCATCATTCTCAATGAGCACATTAATTATCTACTGTATTGTGCTAGCATCCATCAGTGACATCTAATTCTTTATTCTTATTTCTGGCATAGTTCATTATATTTTGCTAATAGTACCTGTACATGAAATTTCTGAACCACGATGTCTTCCATAATCATCACTCTGTTGTCTTCTGTATCTGAGTCCTACTGAAATTGTTCCTTTATTTCTATGAAGTAATAAATTTTGATAATTTGGTCCATGATATACATATGCTGCTATACCTCTAGAGGAACCTCACCGATGCTTAGAAACTCACCATTATTCAGGCTTTATTGTTATCCTAGTGCATTTTCATAGTAAATGTTCCAAACTTTCTTCTGGTTTTTAATGACTGCAGAGCTCCATTTTTGTCTCAAAGAGAATTCTGATTTTGGTAAGCAATTGGATCTTTGGTTCTTCACTGGCCTAAAAAGTACTCACTTACCAAAGCCCATATGATAAAATTAGTCTCAAGGTCGCATTCTTCAAACTATGAAGTCATATTTATTACACACTATTAAAAAATCTTAATTATTATATAAAGTCAATATTTTACACTAACAAGATAACCTGGATTTAGATTCAGTTGCCATTTCTATGATTTTTTTGGCTAGGTTCCTGGACATATTCTATTTTCATACCTCCAATATGCGGATAGTAAATATGATACACACTTACATTTTGTTCATAACAGACATAGGAGTTCGCTGTACCATGTAAAGCACAACAATAACAAAAATGTCAAAAAATTGAGAAAGTAAGAGCAAAAGCAAGGCTAGATAAAGTACAGAGCATGAGTGAATGTGCTATTGTCTATTTTTACAAATGGAAATTTGAAATAAAATTGTTGGCAATTTCCATCATGGACAAAAAATTGGCATTGCCTTCAACTTTGTTTACTGATTAGGTGAGCATATATCGAGTTCTTGACATAGTAAATAACATAGCAGTTGAGACATGCCAGGAAATCCTTCTTTAAGCTTTATTCCAAAGAAATGGGCATTGGTGGTTTTCTCGGCAATTTTCTTTAAAATCTCACACGAACATTTTATACCTGAAGAATAAGCGCTATCACAAAGAATAGTTCGTTGTCAAAACTTTTAGTTAAATCAGCATTATAGGTTTTATTTACATGGAGGGTCAGAATATGTGAGGAATCAAGTGTGAAATGTTGTATAATAACAAACTAAACTTGTGTCAAAATATGGTTTTTCTAAAAGAAAACTTGATGGTGACCAAAATGCTTTTGCATATAAGCATCAGTTTCACATAAACTGATTTACATCAGTTTTGTTTCCTCTATCCAATTGCATATCCACTTACACCTGTATCCATGAACACATATTTAACAGCAAGTGCAACATAAGGATAGAAGACTCCTCAGTCTGGCATTTAAGTAGGACTGGAATTCTGAGACAAAAAAGTCCGAAATCCACTTTCTAGATTGAAACATATTATGAAATTTGAGGAACACTGTAAGCTTAGTGACATCATCATTTACCTGTTGCTATTCCTCCTAACTTTGTTAGAAGTGTCCATAAAGATTATTTCAAGCAAGAAAGCTGATGTAGCCTTTTGCCCATTGTATTAGTTTTCTATCACTATATAACAAATTATCACAAACTTAGCAAATGAAAATACCAGTTTATGAGCTCACAGCTCTCTTAGTCAGAAGCCCAGCATAGAATGACTGGGTTCACAAGGCTGAAAGAAAGGTATTGGCTAGACTGAGTTCTCATCTGGAGGCTCTAAGAGACAATCTGCTCTAGGCTCATTGGTTTTATATGCAACTCTCAGTTCCTTGCAGTTACAGTTGGATCTGATCCATCTCCCAGAAACTGCCCTCATTCTCTGCCAGTAGTCCTCTCCATCTATAAGCCACCTCTGTATCAAACTCTTCTTGTGCTTCGATCTTCTGACTCGTCCTCTGTGACCAGTCAGAGGAAACTCTGCTTTCGAAGGGCCCATGTGATTATTTAAGACCCAGCTGTTTTATCTTCCTATCTTAACATCAACTGATAAAGTACTTTAGCTACATCTGCAAAATCTCCACACAGCAATACCTAGATTAGTATATGATTGAATAACTGGACAAAGATACATTTACAATAGTGGCTGGGAATTTGGGGCCACCTTAGAATTTTGCCTATCACACACCTCCAAACAGTCTACAATTATGTTACACACACACACACACACACACACACACACACACACACACACACAATTGCATCACAAGAGATGACCCTTTTCACCTATGATCCTGTTAACAGGAAAGCCCTGTGTTGTTAGAATTTAGTCACAGGATTGAAACACATCGTAATGGGGAGAGCCGAGTTCTAGAGTTGAGCCTCCCTGATCTTAGGTCTAAAAGCTAGCACAAACGCTTACAAAGCCTAATGTATGTCTCATTTTATCTATCTATCTATCTATTTATTTATTTCTTTATTGAGTCAGAGTCTCACTCGGTCACCCAGGCTGGAGTGCAGTGGCATGCATGCTCATGGCCACCGCAGCCTCGATCTGCTGGGCTCCGGCGATCCTTCTGCCTCAGTCTTCTAAGTAGTTAGAACTACAGGTGTACGTTACCACACCCAGTTAGTTTTTGATTTATTGTACAGACGAGGTCTCACCCAGTCGCCCCGACTGGTCTCGAACCCTTGGGCTCAGACAATCCACTCGACTCAGCATCCCAAATAGCTGGGATTACAGGCTGAGCCTCCAAGCCCCGGCTTCATTTTAATTTCTCAATAAACATGGCTCCAAAGGGACTCTTAGTGACATATTTGGTCTTCTTGATTCCAGGGTAGAAACAATCTGACACAGCATACAATATTCTGATGTAGCAATTAGTTTTCTAAGTCGCTAGTTTTCTAAATGTTTAGGTATTTTCACTAACTGGTTTTAAAACATCTGTTCTTAGAACTGATTAATAATATTTTATAACATGAAGTGCTGGTAAGACTATTAATACTCCTCAACTCCCAAAGCTATAGAACAAAAGCATTTAGAAGAAGCAAAATATAAAGCATATTTTTTTAAAAAAATCACATGGAAATTTAAGGGCCTGATGTTTGATATTTACATGTATTAACATTTAGTAATATCCTACTGCTTGGTAATTAGAGTAGACTCCCAAGAGGTAGATCACAATTGCTCATTTTGTAGATGTGGCACTTCTGGATCAAGAAGTGATTAAAATATTTATATTGCACAGCTTGTTCAATTCACTTATATTATCAGATTAATTTACTTTCATTCTCTGGGCATCAATATTTTCACTTTTTTCCTTTAAAATGGCACTTGAAAAAAATAATTTTTTGCTGTAGTCTTAATAACACCCAGTGATGCATTTGAAATAAATGAAATGATAGATTAATATTGAGCCTTTTCTAAATCAATATATTATAAATATATTTTCTATGTACTAAATGTAAAATACAAAAGGGACTAATATTAATAGTAGTGATTAAATGAATGTTAAGTGTTAATAGCAAAAATCTTTTTTTTTTTGAGTTGGAGTCTCACTCAGTCGCCCAGACTGGAGTGCAGTGGCCGCTCCCGGCCACTGCAGCCTCGACCTGCTGGGCTCCGGCTATCCTTCCGCCTCAACCTTCCGAGTAACTGGAACTACAGGCGCGCGCTACCACGCCTGGCTGATTTTTTGATTTATTGTAGAGATGAGGTCTCGCTACCCAGGCGGGTCTCGAACCCGCGGGCTCAGGCAATGCACTCACCTCAGCCTACCAACGGCGCGGGATTACAGGCTGAGCCACCGAACCCGGCTGCAAAAATCATTTTAAGTAGGTGTTTCTTAAGAGATAAAATTTGAGGTTGCTAGTGATACATAGTTTTGAATATTTTATTAACAAAATTTATTTTCCATGTTTAAATTATTTCTAATTATGATAAAGGAAACTAAAGAATAATGTGATGATTATACTTATTGTCTTACTTTCTAATCACATAAATTAAATATCGTTAACAGTTTCTTTCAGGTATCTCTGTGTATATGTATTTATCTTAGGGAATATTAATATTCAAAGTGAAATTTATATAAATTTTTTTAAATTTTACTGTTTATTTCTATATTTTATCTTGAAAGTACAAGTCCTAGATACTCTGTTGAGGAAATATTTTGATTATTAGATCTCTAACTAGTTTAGTGAAAGCAGACCCCAAAATCACATGCAGCAAAGATCTATATTTGAAAATTGGTTTTCAAAGGACTTCATTTCAAGTGATCTGTGTTCCAAGGTCAAAATCTAGTGAGCAAAATAATTATCCAGGATAGAGAATACACAGCCATGGCATCATCCCATTGCCAAGAAAATTAGCTCTGGGCACTTCTGACTTAAGCTAAAATAAAGATGAAGTGAACATGAGAGGTTTAATTAAGTGACCAAAACACAAATCCCCTTTTAGTAATTTACATAAAATGATAGATAGTACTGAAAATCAAATCTGCCCACAATCAATCTTAATATCTTTTTTTTTTTTTTGAGTTGGAGTCTCACTCTGTCGCCCAGACTGGAGAGCAGTGGCATGCTCCCAGCCACCGCAGCCTCGACCTGCTGGGCTCCAGCAATCCTTCAGCCTCAGCCTTCCAAGTAGCTGGAACTACAGGCATGCGCTACCACGCCCAGCTAGTTTTTTGATTTATTGTAGAGATGAGATCTCGCCAAGTTGCGCAGGCGGGTCTCGAATCCGCGGGTTCAGGCAATCCACTCACCTCAGCCTCCCAAAGCACGGGATTGCAGGCTGAGCCACCGAGCCCGGCTTTAACATCATTTTTAAAGTATGTTAAGAAAATATAGACTTCACCCTAAGGGCCATTGGAGGTAGGGAGTTTATATCTTTGAGCCCTGCTGCCCTAAGGAGAGGTACAAAAGATGGAAGAACTGTCAGAACTCCAATCTCCCATCACTAACTGTTAAACTTCACTGCCGGCAGTGTCTGACAACATGAAAGAAAAGAGAAGCTTGTCCAGTTAGACCCTAATATCTTCTAGATGGCATTGTTATGTCCCTTAAGCAAAAATAGAAAAGAAGAATTAAGTTAGAAGATGCATGCCAAAATATGAATGCACAAAATCTCTCTAGCCAGCAAAAGTCCTCTGTGGTTAACATTATTGATTTCTCCTGGAGGCAAAATGATCTTTGCTGTAACAAACTAACCAAAATAATAATTTCCAAACAGAGAGAGAGAAAAAGGCTTGTAAAAGATGGGGTGGGAAACATCTGGCTATAACCAGGTAATAGAGAAGAAATCCAGTCAAGAAATTTTGAAAATCAACCACAAACATTTCAATGCAGAGATGTTAACTGAATTTGTTCTCACTTTGTATAGGCAAACTCTCACTGTAAGAGATAAATTAATAAAATAAAATAAAGCAAAATGAAATTGAAAGTCATTGCATACTTTGGGTCAAAAATTCAGTCCAAGGTTGGATGTGGTAGCTCACGCCTGTAATCACTTTGGGAGGTGGTGGCAAGAGGATTGCCTGAGCCCAGGTGGTCCATGACCTGCCTGAGCAACTTGGTGAGACCTAGTCTCTTAAAAAAAAAAGAAAAGACAACTCCATCCAATACTTAGGCAAGTCTAAGGCAAGTTTTAGGGTTTTTCTGAATTCCAAAGATTTCCTTAAAGCTGACAGAGGAGAACACACCACGGAACCTGCTCAAACCCATGATATCTGGATAACAGATTAGTCTTCCAAGGACCATTGATGTATTGAATGGGTTCCTCCCCACGCCCAGGTGTGGGTGCACATGTACTAGTGCCAGTTTTCAAGGAAGATGGTAGTGAGATGCAAGTGACTTGTGCCACCACCATGGCATGGAGAGTCAAACTTTTGCTGTTACTGGCTTCGTGTTTGCATATTTCAGAGGGTTTGCTGTGCACCTGCCCTTCAAACCACCCCCACCATCATGACTACCAACCAGTTACGACTTATTTCTATCTGTTTCTAGACATTGCTCTGTCCCAACATTGCTTTCAGTCCAGTCACCTCTTCCATGCTCTTGCCAAAAGTTTGTCGAAACTGACAAATGTATAATAAGGGGATGGGTAAATAACCTATTAAAAATAAAACAAAAAGCCTGATCTATTCCATTTACCACCTCCCATGGTCTAAACACTCTGGCCATGGCTAACTGCACTCTGCTGTCCTAATCTCACTGAAAGTGGAGATGAGAGGAGATGTGCCCAGTTGACCAGTTGCCCAGTTGAGTGGTTGAGAGCCTTGCAGAAACCATCATCCAGATTCCTTTTCTTTTCTTACATCAGGGTGCTAGAATTAGACCTCCTCATAGGTGATTTAGTAAATTCAGCTCCTCAAGCTGCATTGTTGTCTCTGGGAATGTGTTGTTTTTACTAAGAATATGGAGACATTAAGGAATTGTTTTTTTTTAATTTCATTTAAAAAGCGTATCTGCAGAAACCCCTTCCATTCCTGGAGAAAACAGCACATAGTAAGACATAGGAATAATAAATGCTATTATTGTAAGACATTAAGCTAAGCCTTTTATCTCATTCATTTGTTCATCATACATGGATTCATGTATTCATTTAGTTCTTTAACAAACACACATTTTAAGAAACAAAACTAATGTTCTTTCTCTTGGGCATTTTTCTCTGTTTATCTTTGCAGAGTTCTTTGTTTCATCTTCACCCCTGCAGATCTTTTTTCAATTACATTAAAACTTTTAGCTTCTGAAATTAATTATAGATGGAGACTCTAAGCTGCTTGAGAGTAGAGGTCATCTTTCACTCAACTTTATGTACTCAGTCTAGTGCACAACCTGGTGCACAGCAAGAGCTAAAAAACATTGCACAAGGCTGGTAGACAAGATAAGTATCATCTAGAAAGTCAAGAGGTCTGAATTTCATGCCCAGCTCTGCTTTTAACTGGTTATGATGTTTTATTTCCTCATTGCCTTAGTCTTTAGGTTGCTACACCATAACCTGAGTGGCTCATAAACAACAAAAATTTATTTCTCACAGTTTTGGAAGCTGGGAAGTTCAAGATCAAGACACCAACAGATTCATTATCTGATAAAGGCCACCTGACTATTCTGTCCTCACATGGTGGAAAGGGGAACTCTGGTCTCTTTATTCCTTCTTAAGAGTGATGATACCATTCAACGATGGCTCTACCTTCATGACTGAATCCCTCTTAAAGATTCTGTCTCCTAATTCCATCACAATGAGAGTTGGGATTGCAGCATATAAATTTTAAGGAGACAAAAACATTCAGTCTGTAGCATTAACTTCAACTCTTAGGTTCCAGTGACTTACTTATAAAGATAAGCAGAAACTTTTTAAAGGACACTTTTTTTTTTTTTTTAAGAAAGCAGGATTTATTGAGAGGACAGCAAAACTCCCACAGTGAGAGGGGACCCGAAGGGGTTTCCCTAAAGGACACTTTTAATACTAAATGCTTACAAATTTATCTTATAATTCTACCTGAAATGACATGAACATCTAATAAAAAATACTCTTTTTAGATCACAGGAAGAAATTAGAAAATTTCAACTGACATTAAAAATGAATCCTTTAATTCTCAATGTTATGTAATTTTGGTATTGTGCCACCTCATACTCAACATAGATGGCACTCACAAGGAAAATGATGGTGTGTGAGAAATATAAACAAGATCACCTATAATTCCTTAGCTGATCCACCATCTGTAGCCTAATAGGAAAAACAATTGCCAAAATCAGTAAATATTTTTTAATCAACTTCCCCTCCACCCAAGCAGAAAACAGAATTATCTCAACCTTATCTGTTGTGTTTGACAAAAGATGCTACCCAAAAGTCAAATTTTAACAAAATATTTAATGGGTATTAGCTGAAATAACTAATTTGCCATTTTATATACATATATTTCCTTAAGTTTTCAAACCTGAATAACCTTCATGTTGTAAACAACCCTGAAGGAGTTAACACCAGTGATCTAGTGCTAAAATTCCACCTTGGTGGAAAATATTAAGTCTGACTTGCAGCATTTGCCCTTTTCATGGTGTAACTATTTCCACTAGAGCCAACTTCAATGGAATAACAGTTTAATTACTGGTTCACAAAGTTTCTAAATATTCATCAAGTGACTTTCCTGGAATGGTGGTATAATTCTACAGCATATCATTAAAACGCAATACATTAACATCACAAACACTTATACATTGCTGCACTGAACCCCCACCCTATAATATTGCTACTCAAAGCATAGTCTGTGAACCAATGGCATTGGCAGAATTCAGGACAGATATTGGCAACTGCAGCAGCCCTTGGACTATCATCTTTTTGTAAATAACATTATACTGGAATAAACTGCATCATTTTTTATGTATTGTCCGTGGCTGTCTTTGCAATGCAATAGCAGAGTTGAGAAGTGGCAACAGATACCACATGGCTTAGAACGTCTAAAATATTTACTACCTGATGCTTGACAGATTCTATTAATCCACAATCTAAGAAACTGTTGGAAATGCAGATATCCAGGACTTTACCCTGAATGTACTAAACAGAATTTGTATTTTACAAGATCCTCAGATGAATCTCTGTTTAAAAAAAAAAAAAATTGAGGTGGAATCTCACTGTCACCCAGACTGGAGTACGGTGACACAGTTACAGCTCCACGAAGACTTGACCTCCTGTGCTCAAATTATCCTTCCTCAGTGCCCCAAGTACCTGGGATTACAGGTACATACCACCATGCCCAGCTAATTTTTAAAGGTATTTTGTAGAGACAAGGTCTAGCTATGTTGCCTTGGCTCAAGTAATCCTCCTGCCTCTGCCCCCCAAAGTGCTGGGATTACAGGCATGAGCCACTGAGGAGTTCTGTTGATTCTCTGTAAATTAAAATTTGAGAAGGACTGCTCCAGAGCAGGTTTATAGGGAGCAGCACACCAAGGATCTGAAAAATTAGAAAACATGAGACCAGGCAGGCTTCCACCAAAAGAAGACAGTCGGGGCGGGGGGGAATATATGAAGATATATACTGTAAGAGTTTGGTTACAAAATTGTGAGCGCTTACCAGGTAAGTCCAAAACACATGGGACCAGCTGTCAGGAAGGGCAGGCTGAAACTCTTGGGCATTAGGTGAAGCTTCTACTTAAAGGCAGAATTTCTCTTTTCTCAGAGAATCTTTAGTTCTAATCTTAAGCACTTTCAACTGTTTAAATCAGACCCGTTCCAATTATTTGGTATAATCTTCCTTACTTAAAGTCAATTGATCAACTTTAGCCTCATTTACAAAATACCTTCATAGCAACACCTAGATCACTGTTTCATCAATTAGCCAGAGACTGCACGTTTGCCAAGACAACACATAAGACTGGTCACCATGATGCTGGAAAAAAAATTTATGTTATGAAAGGAGCTGAGCAAAGGCGAATAACATATAGAAAGAAAACACAAGAGAATAAATGTGGCATGGATAAGTAGTTAAATATCTCATAATATATAATATTCAGAGACACAAATATGACCTTATTGGTCTGAAATAGTAAATGCAATTATTTTATCACTTAATTTTGATATCACAAAATGATTTGGGACAAAGTATTGCATAAAATCTAATAAACCGTGGTAAAAAATAACCTTTAAAGAAACTAGGTGATTTTTAAAAAACTAAGAAACTAGGTCGCTGAATTATCTATGGTCTCCAAAAATAATTTTACTTTTTACATATATATAATGATAGCAACTATCTCTTCCCCATCAGATCAAAACATAAAATATATTTTATTCAAAGAAAGAACAACGGTTGTTAAACTCTAAGGATTTATTATTGGAACCAAAGATCACATGAATAAAACTTTAACTTCTAAAGGCAAAAATCATCTGACAACAGCAACTAAAAAAAAAAAAAACCAAAATATTTTCAATGAGTTAAAATGATAAAGGTTTTCACTTGTAATGATATGCTAGTTGTAATAACTCTTTAGATTTCTCCTGGGGCATATACTTGCCAAAGGCAAGCATAATATTTTCTCATTATTATCTCTTCAGCAAAAAGAAAACTGGGTATCATGTTCTTTTCCATCTTACCGAGAAAAGGACATTTTGAACCCATAGTTTAGAGCACTAAAATAAGGAAAGATGGCTACAGAACGTACAATGATGCATAATTATTTCTCTGAAAGAGACAGGCTGTGAATATTGTGTTGATTCTGCTTCAAGAGGCTCTCTCCTGAGGAATCTGCTTTAGGAAGAGGGAAAATAACTGGAACAACTCTCTGTTGTCAAATGTACACTCCTCGTTTCTTTATTGTGTCTCATAGTGCTGTAAGACAATATTTTTATGATCACAAAAGGACGTGTTGAATGGGCCAGCATATATTTAGACTTCAGTCATCTTCTCACATTTATGTGAGATAATCTCCCTATATATTATTTTGATACAGAAATCTACACAGTTTGAAAGACACAAAATATTTTTAACATAAAAGTTTAACCTTTAGGAACATTCCACATTCATCTTAGGATATAACTTAAGATATGTTTCAAGTTCTAGAGAAGAAATTGGAGGGGCTACAACCAGGGTTGTCAACTGTGACTGCACAATAGAATCCACTGGAACACTGAAAGGATATAACATGGAGTCAATATACCCAATGAGCAGTCATGTTAACTTTGCCTAGATTTGTCCTATTTCTCCAGCAGTTCACTTAATTTACCCTCTAATCACTAGCCAAGGACAAAACTGGTTTCTCAGTGGTAGCTATTGATAGTTGTTTTACAACCCCCTGCTCATCTTGTTTTGTACTAATTAGCTTTTCTATTCCAAGTATTTGCCTCCACCCATAAGACCCAAGTTGGTTTAATCAGACCTTCGTGACCTTCATGACACAGACAGACCCCATTACCAAGACAGCAATCATGTGACTCACACACCCATCTGCCTGCTGTCCGTCATCTGACATCAGTACCTGTACTTACCTGCCCTCTGTGATGATGTGGAGCAGACCACCACCCAATCATCTTAATGACCTGCCCTCATGAAAGGGAAGAGTTAAAAGGCATTCAACTTCATACAATAGTCGTTGCTTTGTTAAACTCTGGAGTGTCCACATAGCTCTTTGAGCTGTGACTGCCATGTTTCCTGGCTTTGGCGCTTCCTCCTCTATCTTGGGGAGGTGAACCTCCATTCTCTCTCTCTCTCTCTCTCTCTCTCTCATTTATTTTCTAAATGAATTATATTTTCCAATCTACTTTCTGTGCAAATCTTTGCATCTTTCATATGGCACCAAATAGCACACACATCCCTGTCAGGCCTTATCTAATATTTCTGGAGGTTCCACCAAGATATTTTTTAACCTAACAGGTACTATATACAATAGGAACATCTTCTATGTATCAAGCCCATTGCCTTCTCAGGTGTGGAGCTCAGAGTCAGTAAATTGAAAAGCTCTCCAATTGACTGCAGTGTGTAGTCAAGGTGGAGAATCACTTGACTGGAAGAAATAAGGCAATATTCTAAAGAAAGACAGAACATTCCACTTCTACCTCTTAGTTGTTGCTTTTCAAAAGAAGTACCAGAAATTCCAGTTGTTTGTTAATTAAACACTTACTGTGCAAAGTATTCAGAATCGAAGCCAGGATTTCAGAGGTGTACTATATATGAGCATAGGTTTTGACTCCACTTCCTATATTTTCATTGATGTCTTGCATCTCATCTCTCCAAATTCTAGCATGATACACCTGCACTTGCTAATATTCCATCCTGTTTTATACTCTGTAGTTAGAATGTTTTCCTTCTTCTTTTTTTTAGAAATGTAAATGGAATCACCAGTCACTTCCCTCCAACTTCAAATTCTGCAGTCTCTTTATTGCTCTTGGACAAAGTCCAAGGGCTGTAACACGACCTATCATATGTTCTAACAGAGCCTTAGCTCACTGGCCAGGCTTACCTTTCCTCCTCAGTCTATACTCATGTCACATGAACCTTCTCTTCATTTTTTCAAACTCAGCCACACTCACTCCTATCTGGGAGTCAAATGGGAAAATTTCTCATCTACAAGTCTTTTATGTCCTGAACTTTCTTCAGTTCTTAAGTTGTGTCCCTTCTTGTGTTTTCACTCAACCTTGACACTATCATGGCACTTTACACAATTCACAGTTGGCTTTTTATTTGGGTTATTATTTAACAAATGTGCATTTCTCCTGCCACATTTTAAGTCTCATGAGGGCAATGGACATGTTTCTTTTTATCTGGCTTTCCCTCAACACCTAACATACAGGGCCAGGCCCATAGTCAATGTGTTGAATGAATGAAAATTTTTTTGAGTGTTATGCATAAAAATGCATAGAAGTTGCCTAGAAGCTTCCTCTGGTATAATTTTTTAAGCACAATGTTGTCTATTCTACATTTGGCATGTGGAACTCTCTTAACAAATATGAATTATATAGGATTAATTTATACAGCAATGAACAAATATTCATATGTTGGGCTACAGTCAAAAATTAAAAATAGCCCAGATATTAGAAACCTTTTATTTGTAACGATATTTGTTAAAGATTGTTGGAAAATCTCATAGAGCTAAACATAAAGTCACAGGTGAAAGATAAACTTTGTTTATTATAGTATCTGGAAGGAAAAACTAGAGGAGCGGCAGGACGTACCACATTGTGCTTAAGTGGCTGTGTTATCTGAGTGCTCTAGGTTTCTAGAATAAGAGAAGATTTTTTAAATTATCTTGAATAAATGTGATTTAAAATTAGGACAAGGAATTAAGACTATGAAGAGTGTAAAAACAAAGCGTGAAAGAATATTTTACTTATGACCAGTTCTGGGATATTCCCCTTTTCATTATAGTGTGTCTCAAGAGTCATAAAGTTTTATTGCAGTTAGTTGTTTCAGTTGGGCCCAAACTGGTAGGTTCTTTTTTTTTTTTTTCTCACTCTCGCCCAGACTGGAGAGTGCAGTGGCCGCTCCCGACCACCACAGTCTCGACCTGCTGGGCTCCAGCGATCCTTTCGCCTCAGCCTTCCAAGTAGCTGGAACTACAGGCACGGGCTACCATGCCCGGCTAATTTTTTGATTTATTGTAGAGATGAGGTCTCGCCAAGTTGCCCAGGCAGGTCTCAAACCCACAGGCTCAGGCAATCCACTCACCTCAGCCTCCCAAAGCACAGGATTATAGGCTGAGATACCAAGCCCGGCAACTGGTAGGTTCTTAACACAATTTAAGACCCACTCAAACCAACCACCCTAATATAAACAGCAGTCAAATGATGTAAACCTTGTTAATATTTAGATTCTTTTTTAAAAGTCTATAATGGTATTATTATGTAACTGATACAAATTAAAAGAGTTACAATAACTACTTGTCTCCTTTTCATATTCACTAGGGCTAAAAAAACCCTCATGATCCAATAGTTACTTTTTCTATGTGGCTATAACAGGTGACGAATAGACAGATAGGTGTGGTTACTACTAGTCAATGGTTTCACTCAGCCAGTGCTCAGTCACACCTCAGTAGATCTTTGAGGCAAAGATAAAGCATCATCTAAGACGTACAAGATACACATCTTCACAGTAGCTGATTTTTTAAATGATGTTTATGTTTCTCTTGATCATCTGAAACTGGGGCTTGATTCCCACTGGTTCTTATGCCCCGGGTTTACTGTATCAGGAGATGGCTCTTATGATTCATTGGTTCACTATTTCCTAAGGTTGTCATCTGACAACTGGTGCTCATTTTTTATTTCCTCAAGGGTTTTTTTCTTTAGATTTATTGATATATAAAGATTTCTGGGGGGGAGTACAAGACTTGTATGCACAAAATCAAAATAATCCACAAAACTTAACAAATCCTCTTTTATGAGATATGCTTTTTTTTTCCCCACTGGGAGAAGCTACTTTTTAATGGTTTTATAAATTTTACAAATACACTGAAGACTCATGCAATGCTGCCGGCATTGGACGCAATTCTGGGCCATAAGTCGGCACACTCTTTTGCAATTGGTCCTGTAATGGCAAAACCCTTCATCTTGCCTTTATTGTTGAGTATAATTCCTGCATTATCTTCAAAATAAAGGAACAAAACATCTTTTCTTCAATATGACTTTCGTTGTCGAATGACCACTGCTGGATGCACCTTCTTTCTGAGCTCTGGTTTGCCTTTCTTGACTGTGGCCATCACCATGTCACCCACACCAGCAGCGGGAAGTCTGTTCAGCCATTCCTTGATTCCCCTTCACAGAGATGATACACAGATTTTTGACTCCTGTATTGTCAGCACAGTTGATCATGGTGCCTATCGGAAGACCCAGGGAAATCAGGAATTTCGCACCGGAGGACCCACCACGTCCTCGCTTCAGCATCTTGGACACTGGAAAGAGACAAAAAGCGAGATACACTTTTTGTGTTGTGCTGTAATGTTCTATGCTTGATATAATTTATAAAGTAAGCAACAGAAGAGAAAACTGGTTTGTGGCAACAATGTCTATGAAACTCTGAAGGGGTTCGCTAAATATGAAAAGGATGGATTATGTTAGGTCAGGCCCAACAGGGGTGTGTGGACAATCCTGTGCTATGTGAAAGATGCAAAGAATTGTCCAAAAGTTAGATTAGAAAATATAGTTTATTTAGAAAGTAAATGAGAGAGAGAAGATTTACCTCCCCAAGATAGGGGAGGGTCCAAAGCCAGGAAACATGGTGGTCATAGCTCAAAGACCCACATGAACACATCAGAGTTTAACAAAGCAGTGGCTGCTGTTTGAGGATGAATGCCTTTTAACCCTTCCCTTTGTTGAGGGCAAGCCATTAAGGTGATTGGGTGGTGGTCTGCTCCACATCATCACAGAGGGCACTGGCACTGATGTCTGGTGATGGATGGCAGGCAGATGAGTGGGTTAGTCACGTGATTGCTGCCATGCTGATGGGGTCTGTCTGTGTCATGAAGGTCATAAAGGGCTGATCAGGCTAACATGGGTCTTACAGGTGGAGGCAAATACTTGAAATAGAAAAGCTAATTAGTAAAAACCAAGCTGAGGAAGAAGTTGTAAAATAATTATCAAAGCTACCTCTGAGAAACTGGTTCTGTCCTTGGCTAGTGATTAGAGGGTAGATTAAAGTGAACTGCTAGAGAAATATGACAAATCTAAGCAATGTTAAAATGACTGCTCATTGAGTATATTGATTCTATGCTATGGCCTTTCAGATCATATAAATTGAAAATTCTAAAGCAGAAACGGAGTCCATTTTGCTACTGAGGTGATAGCTACCCTCACCATGTGTGGGGTAGGATGCTAAATAGTATTATTATGCATTAGTATTATTATTATCATAAGTTAGATAAACCACCCACAGTTTGTGTTCTCTATTACTATTTGTTGAATAAATGAGTTAATTGGTCCATTATCTTGAGGAGAAATTTTGTTAAGGCAACATTACTTAGTGAAGAATATTGTTTTTTATTACCCACTGGGTACTATGGACACCATTTAGGTGACAGTCTTAATAGAAACCCAAACCTCACCATCATGCAATATATCCACATAACAAACCTGCACATGTACCCTTTGAATCTAAATTTAAGAAAAAAAATTAAAAAGAATATTTTTTCTTCTTTCTGGGTGAAAATAATATACTATAGAAACTCTGTGGTTAAATAAATACTTGATAGTCAATAATCATTAACTCTTAAAATACTTTATTGACTATCAAAGTCATTTTTAATAACATCGATAATAAATGTATACAGTAGTCCCCACTTATCCCCAATTTTATTTTCTGTGGTTTCAATTTCCTGAAGTCAAGTATGGTTCAAAAATACTATGTGAAAAATTCTAGAAATAAAAAATAATTTTAAATTTAGCGTGGTTCTGAGAAATATGATGAAATCTTATGCTACCCCCACTTTGTACCACTCAGGAAATTAATCATCCCTTTGTCCAATATATTTACACTAATGTCTGCTACCCACCTGACTATCACTCAGTAGCCATCTCAGTCATCAGATCAGTGTCTTGGGTTCTTGAAACCATTTCTCCTGAGGATAAAGGGGGACTACTATATATGCATACTCACATGTAACCACATGAATACATAAAATGTAAATTGCGTAAAGGTTACTTATTTTGTTTATGGTTCTTTTTATATTGAAATGTATTGTCTGATTGCTGTTAGTCAAAACACTTAAAACTTTATGGCATGTAAAAAGAGCAAAGGAGTATACTTGAAAGGACTCCCAGTAGCCAAATTTGAGCAAATTTAAAAAATAAAAATGAGATAGTATTCAATTGGATAGAAAAGAATCCATGAGTATACTCATATAAATAAGTAAATAAAAAATAAAGGAGGAAAAAAGACAAATCTTTCATAAAAAACATACTAAAAATTAAAAGTCACCATTTGGCAACAGCCTCAGTAATAATTGTTTCAGACAAGAACCATCAATGGAAACTAAAATGAGTAAGTCAATCTGATAAGATACAGAATATGAATATGGACGCAAAGAATTTCCACACAAGATACTCATGAATTACAAAGAGAAAAACTAAATGTATAATAAAGAAACCAGATAACACCTTTAAAAAGTGATCAAAGTTAGCATCACCATTAATAGGATAAACTAATATCATGTGTCTCCTCATATAATTAAATGAGAGAAATACATTATTACTTTGTGATATTCTTGTCAAAAATGTACAATATAAATTTAATTTAATCATAAGAAAACATCAGACAAATCAAATGCATGGGTGTTCTATCAAACAACTGGGCCAGTACTCTTCAAAACTCCCAAGAACCTGAAAAACTAAGACTGAAGAATTATTCCAGATTAAAGGACACAAGAAATATATGAAAACTAAATGCAATAAGCAACCCTGCTTTTGACCTTGGACTAGAAAAAGAACATTACTGACAATTGACAAAATTTGAATAAGTTCTACAACTTAGTCAATAGTATTTTATAAAATGATGAGTTTTATAATATATTAACATTTAATACATCTAGATAATAGTTGTATCATAATTCCTTGAATATTTTTGAAATTTTATGTTGTCTGAAACAATTTAAAAACTAAAGGTAAAAAAAAAAATTAAGATGTAATTAATCAATAAAAAATTTTGCTTAAAAGATTGACATTGTTCAACAGACGCTTCACCAAAGAAGATATATAGCATCTGAAAAAATGCTTAACATCATTTGCCAATAGAGAATTTAAAGTTAAAACAACAACGAGATACCAAAAATATCTATTAGGACGGAAAAAATCCAAAGCACTGACAATACCAATTGCTGGAAAAGATGCAAATAAACAGGTACTCTCATATATAGCTGATGTGAATGCACAATGATGCAGCATTTGGGGAGATTTACAATACTAAACAGTTTTACCATACACACCTGCAATTCCTCATCTTGGTGTTTATCCAATTGATTTGAAAATTTATATCCCCATACTCAAAATACCTGTATGAAAATGTTTATAGCAGCCTATTAATAAAACTGTGATCAATCAAGATAGCCTTAAATTGATAAAAGGATAAACAAATGGTGGTATATTCATGCAATGAATTATTCTTCAGAAATTAAAAAAATAAGTTATCAAGACATGAAAAAGCTCTATGTTTTATCACTGCAAATGTATAACATCCTAGACAAGGCAAAACTATAGAGACCACAGAAAGATCAGAGGTTACCAGGTGTTTAGGGGATTAAGCTTGAATTAAATGAAGCATGTTTATCTTTTAAAGCAGTAAAATTTTTCTTTTGATATCTTAATAGTGAATAAAAAACACTGAGTATTTTTTAAAACCCAAAGAATTTTACAACACAAGGAATAAACTTAACGTATACAAATATTTTAAAAATTATTTAGAAAGGTGGGGTACTCCAAAATGAAATGCAGAATGTGACAAAGCACTGTAAATGTGTAAAAAATTATTGAAACAACCTTACTGAAAGGCATCGAAGAAAAGGAGTAACTTTGGAAATGAGTCTGTAAGACTAAAAGCAAAGGCCCTGTATAAAAGCACTTTGCTCTAGTAGATAAAGTAATTTTCCAGAAGGATCTGGTTTAACAGTTCTAAAACTACAAGGCAAACATAGTTGGCCCTTTGTATCCATGGATTCTGCATTCATGGATTCAAACAATCACAGATAAAAAAATTTGGAAAAAATTGCATCTGTACTGAGTATGTACAGACTTTTTCTTGTCATTGTCCCCTAAATAATACAGTATAACACTATTTTTAAAATGTACTTATTTATTATAAAGATGTGGTGTACAATTCAGGGTTAAGTATATAAACATTGATCATGCAGGTACCCTTGTTGATGAGGTATCTCCCCCTCCCCTAGCTGTTTCCCTCAACTGCCAGTCTCACCCCCTCAATATAACACCTATTTACACAGTATTTACAATGTATTGAGTATTATAAATAATCTATAAATGAGTCAAGTTATACGGAAGAATGTATGTAGGTTATATGCAAATAGTTTGCTATTTTATATCAGGGACTTGAGCATCAGGAGATTTTGGTGTCGGTCAAAGTTTCTGTAATAAATTCCATATGAATACTGAAGAACAATTATATATTAAAATTGAAGAAGTTAGTGAATATATATTTGGATTTCTCACTGTTGGAGTCAGGGATCACAGAAAAAGGTGGGGTGGAGACTAAAATTATCCATGTAGTAATGGATTAGATTTGAAGGCTTAGTATGTGATCTTATTTAACCTAATATAGACACAAATCATTTTGTCAATAAATATTTATAGATATGTACATATTCATGAGTTGCTATTAGGTTCATGCAACAGTAATTTCAGTTTTTGCATTATTGATATTTGCCTTTTCATACTGGGGTATATTCTTAAGTAAATGTGGTCATGTTATACATCATTTTAATGCACATTTATCACTTTTTTTATTTTTGCTAATGACTTATTACTTGCTATTTATTTTAGACTATGGAAATGATGTTAGACAAAAAGCAAATTCAAGCCATTTTCTTTTTCTTTTTCTTTTTTTGAGTTGGAATCTCACTCTGTTGCCCAGACTGAAGTGCAGTGGCACACTCCCAGCCACCACAGCCTCAACCTGCTGGGCTCTGGTGATCCTTCCACCTCAGCCTTCCAAGTAGCTGGAACTACAGGCACGTGCTACCATGCCCAGCTAATTTTTTTATTATTATTGTAGAGACGAGGTCTCACCAAGTTGCCCAGGTAGATCTTGAACCCTCAAGCTCAGGCAATCCACTCACCTCCCAAAGTGCTGGGATTACAGGCTGAGCCACAGAGCCTGGCCCTCCATTTTCTTATGAGATCGTAAAATAGTGTAGACAACTCACAACATCAACAACGCATTTGGCCCAGGAACTGCTAATGAATGCACAGTGCAGTGGTGGGTCAAGAAATTTGCCAAAGGAGATGAGAGCCTTGAAGATGAGGAGCATAGTGGCTGGCCATCGGAAGTTAACAATGACCAATTGAGAGCAATCATCAAAGCTCATCTTCTTACAACTACACAAGAAGCTGCCAAAGAACTCAACGTTGACCATTCTATAGTCATTTAGCATTTGAAGCAAATTGGGAAGGCAAAAAGGCTTAATAAATGGGTGCCTCATGAGTTGACTGAAAATAAAAAAAATCATCATTTTAAAGTGCCATCTTCTTTTATTCTACACAACAAACCATTTCAATAGGATCATGATGTGTGACAAAAAGTGGATTGTATACAACAACCAACTCAGTGGTTGGACCGAGAAGAAGCTCCAAAGAACTTACCAAAGCCAAACTTTCACCCAAAAAAGGTCATGGTCACTGTTTGGTGGTCTGCTGCTAGTCTGATCCACTATAGCATTCTGAATCCCTGCTAAACCATTACATCTGAGAAGCATACTCAGCAAACCAACCATATACACCAAACTGCAACACCTGCAGCTGGTATTGGTCAACAGAAAAGGTGCAATTCTTTTCCACAACAACCCCTGACCGCGCATTGCACAACCAACACTTCAAAAGTCGAACAAATTGGACAACGAAATTTTGCCTCATCTGCCATATTCACCTGACCTCTCACCAACAGACTACCACTTCAAGCCTCTCGACAACTTCTTGCTGGGACGACGCTTCCACAACAAGCAGGATACAGAAAATACTTTCCAAGAGTTCGTCGAATCTCGATGCTGAGATTTTTACACTATAGGATTAAACAAACATCTCTCGTTGACAAAAATATGTTAATTGTAATGGTTTCTATTTTGATCAATAAAGATGTATTTGAGCCTAGTTATAATGATTTAAAATTCACAGTTGGAACCGCAATTACTTTGCACCAACCTAATATAAACACATGTATTTCCTTGCTCTGTCAGCTAAAGGGACTAGAAGCGGTAATACTCCAGTATCAACTAGCATGCTTTGGGCACAGAATCTAACACCATTCTCCAATTTTTAAAAATTGGCTTTTTGAAGAAATAGTTGATTCCAAGACTCAGGCAGGAAATACACAAAATTAGTGTTTAGCTCTCTACAATGGCAGGAATAAAAAAGGACTCAAACAAAGCCCACGATGACAGGGTACATCAAAAGAACACGGGAGCCAACTGAAAGAATTTTCGAAGACCAAATATGGAATAATTTGAGCAACAAATCAAAGTATTATTATATTATAACCCAAGCATAAAAATAAATATTCATGAATACATAATGTATGATATAGATAATATATGCTTTTGATATGTGAAAGAATGGCACTTTATCTCTATGGTCTTCCTCTCAAAAACATACTATCCCAATCAATCATCAAAAAAGAATCAGATAATCTCAACAGAAGAACATTTTACAAAACACCTGGCCAGTAATTCTCAGACACTGAAGGTCTTCAAAACAAGGAAAGTCAGAATCACTGAAAATAAAGTCTAAGAAATCATCACAAGCAATAGGTGTCTATGGAAACAAGGCTACTAAATGTTATATGTCATTCTTGTCGGGATCCTGGAACAGGAAAAAAACATTAAAACTAAGACAATCAGAATGGTGTATGGACTTTAGTTTAAAATAATATATCAATATTGGTTCATTAATCATGACAAATATATCACACTAATTAATATAAGATGTTTACAATAGGAGAAACTAAGCATGGGGTATATAGAAACTCTACTGTTTTCACAATAATGATGAAAGTCTTAATTTCTAAAATTTTTTAAAAGTTTAATTTAAAAGGTGCAAATCTTTTCTACTTCAGCAATGATAGGAAAATGTGTTAATCTAAGATATTTGTCTTCACTAACACATAAAAACTACAAAGTGATATTAATGTAGTAAGAATTGCATTTATTTTAAAGTAGGCATTTATATTTTAGGTGTAGTTAAATATTTCTACTTAGGACAGAATATATAAAACACATATAAAAATTATAGAAAGGGGGTTTCTTTGAATCCTTTAGCACTGAGAAAGATTAGTTTGGTTATGCAATATCCCAGGACAGCTGAGAAACCAACAAGAGAAAGGGAGGCAGAGTACTGAATACATCATCTCAAGACATAGATGTGACACTGTGATATAACACATCTGACACTAGATGTCTTGGTTACCACTTCAGAAATGTATTACTCCAAGACAGTTTTTTTCCTGCAAGAACTAAAGTGTTGAAACATTAACTGCTTAAAAACAGTGAGAAAGAATGGTCTATTAAAATTAAAGAATAAAATTCCAATTAGTGAAATGGTGTGGGAGATAAAATATGCTGAGCTATGGACTCTTTTGAAAGACAAGATGCATAATAAGGACTCAAGCATTGGATTGATAAGGATACAAAGTTCTACCCTATGCTTTTTTACTGGCTAAATCTAGATGTCATAGAAGTGGTGTGGAAATGGAGATTTGTGCTATCATACTCAGAAATGTCAGGGGTATCATCAGAGTTAGGATGCTTGCTGTAAGGAAAAGAACATCGCCGGGCTCAGTGGCTCAGCCTGTAATCCCGCGCCTTTGGGAGACTGAGGTGAGTGGATTGCCTGAGCCCGCGGGTTCGAGACCCGCCTGGGCAGTGAGACCTCATCTCTACAATAAATCAAAAATCAGCCGGGCGTGGTAGCACATGCCTGTAATTCCTGCTACTTGGAAGGCTGAGGCGGAAGGATCGCCGGAGCCCAGCAGGTCGAGGCAGCCGTGGCGGGGAGTGGCCACTGCACTCCAGTCTGGGTGACAGAGACTCCAACTCAAAAACAAAACAACACCAAAAAAAAAAATAAATAAAAATAAAAATAAAAACATCTACTGCCATGCCACAACAAGAATTAGGTACCAAGAACCAGTAGCAATGATGTAAGGGATTTTAGAATAACCTTGTCACATGACTTAAGGTTGGTTGTCCTTTTCATCTTTCATGATATCCAGGGATCTGAGTCAGTAGTTTTACAGAATTTTATATAATAGTGCTCATTGAATATGAAAACATATGGTAAGAAAAACCAATCTACTAGACCAAATGACTAACCAAAACCCTTCTCCAGTATAGGAATGATCAAATAAAATGTTTAATTACATTGTTTACACTTAGAGGAATGAGCAGATCAAGAATTCAAAATAATTTCTTTAGCAGGAATTTAAAATTAGCTAATGTAAACAAGATGGTGTATCCACCAAATATCATATCTCTTTCCTTCACACAGTCATGGATTTTAATTTCAACTTCACCACACACTAGCTATGTAACCAGAAAAAAAAATTTAAATTCTCTATACATTATATATCTGCCTTTGAATAACAGGGATAATGGTGCTTGATACTTTGCAGAGATTTTTTAAAGTTTAGTTGAGATAATTCTTGCAAGTCACTTAACAGAGAGTTAGACCTTAGTAACTATACCATCAATGTAAATTTTTATTGCTTATGAACTTATTAATTGGTTATTTTACTTTTAAATTTCTAAATTATGATATTGAGTCAATTAATAAGAATTATAGAGCTAAAAAGCATAATAGAATATCTGGTAAAACGAGGAGACACCCCTTATCAACAAGGGTGCCTAAACGAAGCATATTTGTATACCTAACCCTTAACTGTACCCCACAATATCAAATTAAAAAACATTGATATAAAAAAAGAATATCTGGTAAAATTCTGCTTCATTCTCAGTTAAGATGATTTTTTCAAAGTTAATGTTTTAACATATCTCTAAAAAGATCTCCAGATAAATTTTATAATACATGTCAGTAATGCATAATAATATTTTACATCAGTAGGCATCTAAAGTACTAAATAGTGCCTGACGCATAATAACTTATCAATAAATGTTAATTTGATGAAGGTGATAATTATGGTAATGACAACATTAATGATTATGACAGATGAAGATGGAGAGGAAGATAACAGGAAAATAAATCAAAGTACATATTTCCCAGTTATGATTACACATATTCTGATCCCATAAGTTAATAAGAAATTATAAGATATATACTTTTTGTAGACAAATCAGTAAAATCATTTCAGTCCTAGAAGACAATTTCCAAGATAAAATATTTTCTTTGTGAAAGTCTTTCTAAACAGATGACATTTTAAATTATTAATTGAGACTTTGACATAGTTCTTACTAGTGTTAGAAAGCCCTTTCAACATATTCTGTAGCCTGAGGGTTAGGGCAAATATTTCTGATTCCCAACTGAGAGCATTAGCCAGGAGTGGTCTTTGCTCTAGAACTGGTATTAACTAATTAGGAAGTCTCATATAAATATTGTATATCATTAAAGAAACTGTCGTCTTTTCTCCAGGAAAAATAAATGTGCCCCCTGATGCTTGGTCAAGAATTAGAATGTCCACCCAACAGTGCAGAATTCAATTTACCAACTCAAACCACTCTAAAGAGACAGCGAGATGATTGCATTTAAAGCCCCATATACCACATTCCAAGTATAATATTGATTTTAATTTTGAATATGTAAACATTTAAATAATATTTATTACAGAAGAACCATGAGTCCTAAATTGTTTGGTCTGAGTCAGGTTTTCATTTCCCTTACATGTCCTAATAATCTAAAAATTCTAAATTTAATGTATTTCCCATAAAAAATAATCTATCCAAATTAAGTCATGCTGAGACTATTTTTTGCAAAAGTATAAAACTAAAATAAATGACCTCAAACTTTGAACAAAATAAAATTGGAAAGTCCCTCTAATGGAAACAAAAATAAATTCATCCTTGACATGGCCAGTGCAGTGTATACATTCATTTAACATGAATAGTTTGCTACGATGCTAAATAAAGAAAATGAAAGAGAAGCTAAACAAATGTTGACTCATGTTGCTCATAACATATAGGCAATACATAAATAATTTCTAAATTATATTTCCACAACTTTAGTTATGAGAGCCTTAAGGTACTACCAGTAATCACATTGCTCAAGGTGGCATATGTGAAACTTAATCTGGACAATCCTTAATCCTGGAGTAAGAGTCTACAAAGTTAACTGAATACTAGAAACTTATGAGTTTGAGGAGTTAGTCTAATCTTAATTACTGTATAATCCAATGTAATAAAATGTTACAAAAATCGGTTATCTTAATTTCAAATTCTATCACAGGTAATCAATTTTTAAAAGGAAATTTTCACACAATATCATTTTTATACTATCATGTGTACTGCTATTTACAAAGAATAATAATTAGTACGTTTAAAAATAAAGCCAAATACAGCAACATTTTTAGACACACAGATCTATAGGTTTTGAATAACAATCCAAATATAATTTAGGGCTATAACAATAAAAAACTTACTATTCTATTTCCAGATTCTGAATTTTGAATAGTAGTTTGGAAAAAATTATATGATACTCAAAAATGGCAACTACTTAGGAAACAAAATGTAAATGGCGAGGGCAATAATGAAAATAAATGAGCCGGGCTCGGTGGCTCAGCCTGTAATCCCGCGCCTTTGGGAGGCTGAGGTGAG